>NW_010563784.1:0-15696 GCF_000687285.1 Phaethon lepturus | reverse complement strand
AAGAGTGGTTATCACGTAGCGGTGAGGAGGGAGAGCGTGCCTCACTGCAGAGGAAAAAACATAGAACTCTTTGGATCAGAGGAAGCATCTCTGTTTGCTCTCCTTCTGCACTTCTGATACGAAATCCTGCCAGGCCAAGGACGCAGCCTTTGCAATACACAAGACAAGACAGAAGCAGCTAATCACATTAAAGAAGGGAAAAAATATCAGCTGTGCATGCGTATTTAGTGCTCCTCCTCAATCTGCGAAGTGTGCCAGAGCGCGTCACTCAGTAAAGCACTGCTTCCTCCTGAGAAAGAGGGCCAAATTCTGCCATATCATGAATTTTGAGGCTCTTCAGTACAGATACTTACTTCTAGTCTCTTCAAACCTAAATCTGTTATCCTTGCTTTATCCTACTCTCTCTAGCAAAACTGTGTACTGAGCATAATGTGAAAGGGTATTTAATCTCTGGTATTTAGATACAAATATCCCTACTGCGTTGTGACAATGGACAAAGCTTTTCAGAGCTTGTCTTTGGTTATTGCAGAAAAATAGAAGACTAGAGGCAAAAAAAAAAAAAAAAAAATCAACAGATGGATAGTAATATTGACAGGCCTGAACCCTGAAAAATCATCAGTTGTTCTCTGTGAGGATCATGGCATTTGAATTGCATTTTAATTGCTTTGTGAGCTTCTAAAGTGCCTTTAGGGCACATTTAAAACTTTTCATACTATCTGGTTACAAGGAAAAACACTAAATATAAGATCAATGATAAAACTAGAAACATTAAAAAGCTATAGGCTTTGCATGTCTAATACTTTATTTTCATACTAGAGACAAGAATCTTCCCTCTTCCATCAGAATTTAACAGTTTACATAACCCTAGGCTCACATTTGTATTTTTAAACCTCCAACATTTGGATTAGAAATGAGACAAAACCTATTTTCCCCCAATTACTAACTGGATATGAGGAGTGTTGGCTGCAGAACTCAGGAGAGCAGGCTTTCTCAAACATCGATACTTTGTCAACTATTTTAAGCTGACAAGAAGCTTTTCTGGAGCTTAATGTTACTTTGCCTTTTAGTAACCTTTACACTTAATTAGTATAATTAATATTTACCCATAAAATTAATAGATTCTTGCACAGTGATCATGATACAGGTGTCAGAACTAGAATCAGAGGCTAAAGAGATACAAGCTGTGTTAGACAGTCCCTGCCCCCAAAAGACAGCAATGTATCACCAAAGCCTGAAAAACACTCAATGAAAGACAAGAAAACCAGGATAAACAGAATTAACCCAGAAAATCAGGGACAGAAACAAATAGGAAAACCAAATAACTTGATCCTGAAGCTCAGAAATGGTTTTGTTCTCGTCTGAGCCTGTCCTGTTTTTCCTCACTCCACTTAAGAGCCTCTGCTCCGAAGAAGAGCAAGAGGCAGTGCAACTCCCAACCCACGCATCCTCCATCAAAGGTTTCTGTCTCAGAGAAGTCAGCCTGGACCTCGCACCGTATCTGTCTCCCTAGGCAAGCTTTCTCTCTAGCCTGCCTTAGTGGGAGTATGCAAAACAGGCAAACCAAGTTGCATTTTCCTCATTAAAGAATTAAGTAAAGTATGAATAAAAATACATTAACTCCCACCTATCAGTTTTCCACAGACTGTTTTATCTAAGTAGCCTTCCTGAGCTGTACTTCACAAAATAGAAATTGGAATTCAGAATTGTTTGAGTTCGTTGGTAAACCTTCAGCTATGCAGATCTAAGTGCATAAGAAAGGCTTCTAACATTAATAAGGTGGCAACACGCTCTTAAATTATTAGCATTAATTGCTCTGAAAAAGATACTAGAAATTCAATTATATGCAATACACAAGATAAATCTAAAAAAATCCATAACACAAGGTCATAAAGAGGAAGGAATTACTATCTCCCCTTAAAATAAAACCAAATCCAACAACTTGGTGACACATTCTGAAGAGAAAAGGTAAATATTTTCCATTTGCTCAAATAATTTTTTCCATATGCAAAGATCCAAAGTCTTTTGTGTCCAAGCTAATAAAGTATTCAAACAGCTCCCAACTCCTTCTCAAGGTCTAAATAATCTCACTTTTGTGATTCAGAGGTAAATTCAATGTTTACAGTATTCAATTAATCTCCAGACAGCTGACAGAGTTAATAACATCTCAGCTGGGCAAATGGAAAAGAAAAAAAAAAAAAAAAAAGATTAATACCAGCCACAGTTGCTTGTGTCATCAGCCTTTGCTGCAAAGATTGGGCGGTGGTTCCAGAGCAGTTCCTTACTTTGATGGCCATTTAGTCACATTGAGTAAGCAGAAATAAGCCCAGACAGCTGAAACAGCAGCACTGCTCACCCGCAGCCATCCTCTCCCTGCACTTCAGAGTATGTCATCATCACAGAAATGTCATGAGTGCCTTTTTTTTTTTTTTTAAAGAAGTGACATCTTCAACAAATTGAAAGTAAAAATCAGCCATGGTACTTGGCTTGACTATTAGAGTAGCAGTCATAGTGAGTAATCACTTAAAAATGAAAATTGTATGTTTAAATTAACACTCAAAAAAATCAGCAAAATTTTTTTTAAATCAAGCTTTTAATTGCCAATCCTTTGAACTACGCCTATATAGAGGTTGCCTAGATTGGAAAAAGGAAAGAGAAACTGTGCATTAAGAGTGTCTGGCTAGCTTGGTTACAGCAAATAATAGTTGCTTTCAGTAAATACCCCTTCAGCCACTTATAGAGCCCTCAGAGTCTGGCACAAACACTACCCAGCGCATGTGCTCTGGTAATCTCATACAGGTTAAGGACAAGCAGTACCTTGAATTGTGCATTTGAAGAAACTTTGCAGAACAACAGGCTTTAACACGTTTCCCAGTCTTCTCTTCCAAAACATAACAGAAGTAGATTTTCTGCAGATTCCCCAATATTATGGGTGTAGTTATCCAAGCAAATTCACAACACGCTTGTGACACCTGTCTAAATACTGATAAAGGTTTATTTAATGCAATGTTTACTCTCCTTGTAACAGAGATATCCATTTGAAATACATATAGAACATCAAACAAGGCAGACAATAGAAAACAAAGACAAATCACCATATGAAGAACCAAAATCATCTCAACCTATTTCCTGCACCAAAATTTTGACAGTAGTGATAGAAAAGTGTATTAACTTAAACCGCAACAGATTTTGTTGCTACAGGTGAGAAAAAAGGGGAAAAGAAGATGATACTCAAGTTGGACTTCACAAGTTTTCACCTCAAGCACACTAAAAAATAAATTTAGACTTTTTTAACCATAATCAATTATATATTACGCCTACAACTAAGGGAGGTTCATTCAGTCAAAGATCACTGATGGTGTGGTATATGTTATTGGTCTGTCTCAGCCTCTATGCTAGATATATCTCTGTCAAACTTAATTGTGGTTACTTGAAGTGAAACAAATGCATTAAAACATGCTGCCATATTATGTTAACAGATATGAAGTTGTATAGTGTCATTCCATTAAATTGCATCTTAAACTGATTTCATACTGCGTAATGACAAATTAGTAAACAAAGGATAACAAGCCTGTCTACCTCAACTCAAGTTAGTTTGCAAATTAAAAACATCCTATATAGAAGGAAACACCTTCCCTCTTTACGAGTGCTTTTCTGTATACCAGGCCAAGTATTGCCCTAGCATTTGCACTTCTCATGACCTTCTAAGTATATCTTCCTACAGCAGCCCTGTAAGGCAAGTAGAATCATTTCCCATTTCATAGACAACAGGTTAAGCAACAAAGAAAGCCTAAAGGATATATCCAAAGTCAAACAAAAAGCCTTTGTGAATACTGTTTTCCCAGCCTCTGCCAAGTCTTTAACCACAGGACAATCCAGTACTGCGTCTTAGGATTGCAAAAATCACAAGTTACAGTAGGAAAGAATTTACTCAGAAGAATGAAAGCGTTAAGGAAGCAACAGCCACTTCATTGCACATGCCACACAGTTGCACACACATGTCCCTGGCCTCACGAGCAGCCAAATCCACCCTTCCCATCTGAGCCAGGCAGCTGCACTCTCACGCAGGAGACAAGATATCCAGCAACGTGGGCAAAGACCACCAGAGACCATTTAGGGAAGGTATCAGTGTATATACTTCTTCCATACCTATACCCCTCCTTAGGCATATGGTACTAGACAGTTTCCATAAACAGAAAAAAAAAGGACTGCAGACTGCTAGACAGACCTTTGGCTTGATCCAGCACAGCTATTCCTATGATCCAGAGGAACAGCTTCAAAAAAGATACAGTAAGTCTAAGGACAGAGAGCAACTTATGCTCAGAAGTAGGGACAGTGGCATATTTCGTAAAATAGGAGTGTCACAGTGACAGTAAATTCATTCTGGGAAAAACAGATACTAAAAGCTTGGTAATAAAGTGCTGGTGCTCATGGCCCCAGTGCTCTGGTACCACCTGGGTCTGTGCCAGGGCCCTCCTCTTAGCCAGCACAGGCAGTGCGACCATGGCAGAAGGCTGCAGCTCCATATCCACGGCCCAAACTCAATCCCAGCTGACAACGACACTCCCAAGGTGTTCCAGTATGCAGGTTTTCCCAGAGGGGTAACAAAAAAGGAAACAGACAACTGCCAAATCCTCTTCCCTAGGTGCTCCAAGAACACAGCAGACATGCTCTGAAAGCTCACCGGAAAACCCTGAGTGGGATACACTCCCTCCTGGAAACAGAGTTTTGCACTGTATTTGAACATCCTTCATATCCCTGACTCTGTATTACACAGAGCTGGCAGGGCTCCAGGGTGAAGCAGAGGGCCGAGCTGGCAGACCCTGCTACAATCAGGCTGAAGGCTGCGGCACCTTAATCTGATTAGGGGCAGGAAAAAACATGCAGGCCTCTGCGTGGCGTAGACTCACCTTTGACTCCTACAATGCAGGGCTGAGCGGGTGCAGCAGCATTTTGACAGGCTGATCCACTGCTTGCAGACAAGAACATTGTAAGTAGTACAAGCACAGTCCCACTGAGCCTAGGAATCGATCCCGTTCCTTTCTTTTACCCTTCACTTGTAGCTGCCAGTTTTCTTCCATATCCATTTTCTGCAGAGGAAGTCAGAGGAGTTGAATCAGTGTGCAGGATAAGGAGACAAAGACAAAGGCCAATCACCATAATTCCCACTAGAAGCCAGGTAGGGAGACTTAGAGCCTAACAACAAGGAAAAAAATAGATTAAAAAGAAAAGCAATCTCCCCAAACTGGAAGAATACCATGCTGCCGAAGGCAAAAACAAGTGCTTGAAGCTGCATTTCAAATCCATGGGTAGCTATTATCTCAAAACACTGTTCTGAGAACAGAAAAGATTCTCATTAAATTATCAAACTGATTTCAGGTGAGATCCTTCTGGCAGACCCATGAGAAGCTGTAACACCCCACAGCAAATCTAGCCTCTCAAGTGTGACAGGAGAAAGACAGGCACTCTCTACACAGCTGTGAACAGGTCTAGAACACCAGCAGCTTTTGGTACTTACCTCACTCCATGCCAAACTCAGACTGAAATACAAAATCCAACTCCTCAGCAGCTTGGAAGTAAAAGCAGGAAAAGAGAGGGAAGACACAGTCGGGCAAGAACTTGCACTACTGGAAAATCATTAGTCTGCCTTGAACTCTCCGAGCAAAATAGTCTCTCTCACTCAAGGACATGCGTGGTGACTGCTGCCAGGTGGCTCTGACGGTTGAGCCTCTGATGCACCAAACCTTGGCGCACGTTAAGATTGCCAAATTGAAGCCACTGACTTGATAAGCTTCCGTAAGGAGAACGCCACGTGTTTCAAAGCCAAAAGGCAGCTCTAAGGCAAGTTCAGTCCAGCTGCTCCGTTTTCATCTGGACTGGAGCTTTAGTCTGGCCTCATCCAATGCCTCATGATCAGCATCTTTAAAATTCAGTTAGAAACAAAGATAAAGCTGTAAGATAAGCACAGACATACTCAAAGCTGCAGTCTTTTCTATTTGCCCTTTTTCAGCTAACAGTTCAGTCACTATAGAGTCAGACTGCTTAAATAGGTTTTAAATCTTGCAGGCCTTTGAAGACTTTAGGTCACACAGAGAACAACTGTAGTAGACTTAACATTTTGGCGGTTTATAATTGTCGGTTGGAGTTTCTCTTACAGATAATTATATGAGATTCTCTTTTACAGTTCAACTAATTAATACAACATCCTTCATCCATTAATGTCACCGATACTCTGGCCTGAGCCCTGCAAGGGTGTCCTCGTGGACATGGAAAAGCAGAGGAAATCAGAAGGGTCCTATTATCTTTTAAATGACTTGCAAAATCTCTAAGACTCCTGTTACTTTCATCACTGTCTTCCTAACTGCTTTGGTTCCAGGCCAAGACAGCAATTAAGTGCATGCTGCTATTTAAAAGCATATAAATAACCTGACTGAAATTGAACAAAACAACTAATCTACTAAGTTATAAAAGCAGAGTTTTATCTTTTACACAACTACATTTCACCTCAGTGCAGAAAAACTGATTTTCATTTCCTACAGATCAAATGGCTTCAAACTCTGGAAAAGTCTGAAGTCCAAATCTAGGAATGAACAGCAAGTGAAGATTTCTTTTTGGTTTCTATGGAAGCAGATCTCTCAGTTTTATTTGAAAACTGGCTAAACCCACAACTCAGACTTCTCTACTGGAAGACTTCTTAACATACATAGATACTGTAGTCTAAGGACAGGCACTAGTCTGTGTTGGGTGGCCATGACAATCCATTAAATGAAGCAACTTTATCAGGAAAATATGTCTGCAACTTTATTAGCTGTTCTGAAGCAGACATGATGATCTGAGGCTAGAAGATTTATACAGACAGTATATTTTATTAGATCAACTGCTGAAACCAGGGGGGAAAAAAAAACAAGCTCTCAGACACACAAGCCATGAAGACAGTTGTCCACATTACAGCAGTCAGTCTAATAAAATATATTACCTCTCTCTATAAACCTTCCTCCTCTGTAATTTTAGTCATTGTTAATGCAAAAACTTTTTCTTTAAGTGACTCATCCTGATTTTTTTTTTAATTTATTTTCTTCTTTTCTTGTTGACCACAGAAGTTACATCTCAGCCGTACAAGAAGCCCAGCACAGAAGAGCCTTCTGGAGCACATCAGTCACAGAACCCAGCGCTTGTGCTAGTGCTCACTGTTCACATTACCGCTGCTGCCTTCAGCTGCATCAGCGGGAGGATACCATTGCCTCTGGGGTGCAGTGATTAGCACAAGGCTGCTCTTACTCCTGTGACTCCCCCACAACTCAGTCTCTGCCACCAGAAAAACATGTAAATCTATTGATTTCAAGAGAGCTACACCCGAGTTTCTCTCTCATTGCAATTCCTGAATTTCTTGCTTGTTCCTTCCCAGATGTGTACTGCTGAGATACTTTGCCTTAGAAAGCCATGTAATAACCTCTCCACTGACAGGGGATGTCTATCTTGCTCAGCTGTGTTGAAGGTTCACTTAAAAATACCCTCTGTGACCTTGATGCAGATTTAATCTGTCATTGTACACTCAGTTTAGCTCTAGTCTTGCCTTTTTGCAGTCCTGTCCTAAAAAAGTCAACTAGATATCTTTTCATTCAGTTGCAACATATTGAGTGACCTTGGCAATAGTCTAATCTATCTTGGCAGATTCAAGATAGAGAAAACAAGCAATAGAGACAGACCTGCTGGTTTTTGCTATTGATCAGCGACTTGAGTGAAAGCTCATTATGAGCAGAAGGGACGTGTCAGGTAAGAGTTCTCCTACAGAGCAGCAGCGAGACAAAGAAACTCATCACCAAAGAAAGGGCGGTTGTGCTTTTGTTTTGGGGGAGGGAAGGTATGGCCATGGGAAGGAAGACAGCAAGGTGAGAAAGAAGGAGCAGACGATACCTCATGTCTAGTGAGGCTGCGCCTCAGGAACTCCCAATTAAGTAAACTGTATGTTTACTTAGCTAAAAAATTACAAAAAGTTTGTTTTCAAATTAGCAAGGTTACATTGTCAAACTTTACAACAACAAAGGCCAAACTCTTAAGAAAATACTGTTTCTTAATGTATACATATACTAGGATATATACACACACTAAGTAATACACTATTTAGGGTATTCCTTCTGCTACTCATAGAAACTCAAATAGCATACCTAACAACATAAGAACGGTCAAATGAACTCCTGTTATTTTACCGGCAATCACTGTGTAAAGGAGAAACTTATTGATATGATTGTTTGCTCACCTCGAGACAGGTCTTTTTTTATCTCAAGACAATTACGCTGTACTATCTGCTGAAGCACATCTACCGTGACCTAGTGCATCTCCTCCAGCCTCCCCAGAGCACAAGCTGGCAATCATGCCACGCTGTTTGGCACTTTTATTATTCTCTTTCCCCGGATTCCCTTTGTGCGCCAAGATGAACAAAGATAGAGGAGACTGCTTGCCTGTCTCTGTATTTTATGGGGAGAAATGTAATCAACACTCCTTTCACAAGATGCCCGAAACAAAACACTGCTTGGTCGCCGGGAGACACAGCACCAAAGTCTCACCTGTCGCTGGGGCTTTCACTGGGTACCAAAAGGAGCATTTGCTCCTGGGAGGGAGCTTCTCCCAGGGTAAGAGCCAGAAGCAGCTCCTGGATTCTGGGGTCACGCGGAATGCCCGACAGCAGGAGGCAGTTCAGGTGACCAGCACTGCACTCCAAGCTCTTTCCTCGGCTTCAGCCTTGCAGTTAACAGCCACGCTCATGTTTCTTAACAGCACTGCATTCCTCTGTTATGTCTTAAGATTTGTAAGAAAATACAACCATGGTTCTGAGCTCACTGCAGGGTGGCTTATTCTCCAGCCTCCCCAGGTCAAACCCATGTCAAAATTTCACATAAGTATCAGATGGTAAGCTGAGCTAGATGAAAAGGAAAATTTCCAGCATCCAGCTGAGAAGAGGCATACATGACACTGAAGGATGTTTACTGCTTACAGACTTCACACCAGGCAGAAACATAATAGCGAGGGGGCGGACAGATAACGGCATAATTGAAAACAACTAGGAGTAGGCACACACAGGGAGGGGGAAATGAAGCACAGGACAAACCCAACATGCGAAATCTAATTTCTTTCACATTCCTCAGTTTTAGAAGTCTAACCCTGGCTCGTTTTACTGTGCCTGCATGGTCTCTTTTAAAGGGTCTGTTAGGTCAAAGACAGACCCAGTTGCCTCCCTTCACCATATGTCAAAAAAAAAAAAGCAAAACAGCTCCACATAAAAATCAGGCAGAGCAAGACATCAAAAGGAGAAAAATCACGTAGCAGAACTCTGGGGAGACGTATCAAGCAAGCAAGGGAGCAGTCATGTACTGTGTGTGCAGCTGATCCACCCCAGTAAATGTCAGCTTCACTAAAGGTCACCGGCTGTATTGATTCCTCAACACTTTAATGTAGGTGATTCTGTACAGTGACTCTTTTCATGATGGATCAGACAGTCAAACAATTTAGCATACTGATGGAGGGAGGCGAGAGGGACAGAGAGCAAGACATGTGCTATATAACTTGCGGCTAATATGTATAGATAGAAATTACATCAAACCATAAACACATTCATACATGGTGGGAAAAAATATATTACTGACAGTGCAATCAAACAAATACCTTTTCTAACATATACATAGATCTAAAAATAGGATTATCTCCATCCTTGCAGATTTTCAAAACCAGACTGGATAATGCCCTGAGCAACCTAGCCTTATCTCATAGCTGACCTTGATTTGCACAGGGCATTAGGCTAGAGACATCCCGAGGTCCTTTCAACCTGAATTATCCTGTGATCCATGAAACTAAGGCACATACCATAAAAGTACATGTATGGAAGCCATATACATGGAAGGAGAACACGACAGATCATACCCTAATTTCGGTACCAGTATCTGATAATCTCAGTAAAATATAATCTCAAATACAATGCAAAATTTTAGATGTTTGTTATCTTTGAGGTTAAAGAAATTACCAGGGAAGATTCTCAGCCATTTTAAGATTTAAAGTAAAACACTGTGATTTTTAAAGGATTTCGCTATCCACAATTTGCTGAGACAGGTACAGAATTCACGTAAATTATATTGCATAGGAAAAACCTGCAATAATCGTAACGGCCTCCTCTGGTCTGACTCAACCTGAAATCAACCTGGTCTACATCACTGCCATTGTACCTTTAAACCTGCCAAAATGCAATTTAGCGGTAAATACAAATTCAGAGTTGGAGAAGCCAGTTGGGATTACAGGGAAGTCCAGGATACAACATATAAGTGATCGTCTACTACATGATGGTCATTATCATCGTAAAAAAACACTTTGCTATGGAAAGGCCTCACTGTCATTCAATATGACAGAGAGTTTCAGAGCAATGTAAAGTTTTCAGCCTTTATTGATCTTCACTGCCTGCCAGTTTAGTACCTGAAGTCAACCAGTACAACCACTTTTGAAAGCCATATACCTTTTACCTCCCCATCAACAGTCGGTAATAAAACGGGTCCCAGTAAGTGCATTAGAATTACAGCAATAAATACCAATCACGAAGAACCTGCTAGACCTGCTAATCTCCTCAGAGGTCAACACTACAACAGCAATTATCTGTGGACATTAGTATTTTCACAGATTAGTAGTTGTTTCAAGCTTTACAGATTTAAAAAAAGTGAGTCACCAAGTTATTCTTTCTATCTGCAATTTTTTATTTTGACTTGTCTAGAAAAAGACCTACTGACAAATCTAATTACTGAGCTACATTATCTGGAAAGAAAATGCACCTGTAACAGCCTATTTTGTATTTTAGGTGCCAACTTCACAGCTCTAAATTCATCAGAGACACCCTTATTTGGAATGGGTACTATATTCTATGTGAAATTAATTATCTCACTGTTGGTTATTATGCCCCTTTGGGATTTAAAGTCTCAGTTGCACAACAACTTCCAAAAGGAGCAGCGGTTTGAATGTGCATGTACTTTTCCCCACATAATATACACGGAAGGGGAAGTATATGCCACTAAGATAAGCTTGACACTTAAGCTTAAAGCATAATCCGTTAAATTTTCAGCAGACAAATTCTGAATGGCTTATTTTCAAACAAGTATTTGCTAATACATATTTTACATATTTGAGAGGTACATAAAGGCACAAAAGTATAGGATGATGTGGCATTCTACAGGACAGATCTCCACCTGGTATAAACTACCACATCTAACTGACTACCTTCAACTGAACATGTGAAAGAAAATTGCATTGTTACTTCTCTCAGATGCTGGAAGTGGTATCAGATAGGGATTTGAGTTCAGTTCTTTACCCAGCACCGACTGTGTGATCTTCAGCAAACGGGAAGAAATAGCTCCAAACCGTCACCTCTGTGAAGGATTTGTTTAGCAAAGAGGCAGGAGAGAAAGAACTCTCCACGCCGGGCACACTGCTCCATATTACCACCATCCATATATACCTGCATGTGTCACTCTTCCTACTTACTGTATTTATCTATTGTATGTATTCATAGGCCAAGCAGAAGTACTCATCAGCACTGATACCACCAGAGATCGATCAGGCCTTTTTGTCTTAATCTTACACATAACTAAACAAAACAATTAAAAATCTAACCTATCTAGTTCATTGCCACTTGGTACTTGGCAAGAGTCAATAAGTGATCAAGAGAAGTAGTTGTAGTAAAATAGCCTGTGGGATTTCATGCAAGCCATTTGCAGTTAATTGCTAACTAGTTAATGATAATGGGGCCTAATGCTGATGGTGTGAGTAATATAAAAGATTAGGAAATAAACGTTTGATTGGTATGTTTGCATTTATATTGAATTAACAAGTTTCTACTGATTAATACTTTCACAGGCTATCCTTACCCAAAATAGATAGAAGAAACAGCCAGGCGACTAAGGGTTTGTTTTCTATTGATTTTTGCATTTCAACTACCCATTTCACAGCTACAGCATGAGCAAGAGAAACTGGATGAATGGCTTATTTATTAAATGATCAGGTGCACCAGAGGAATACTCTGATGATCTGCTGGCAATGACATAGTTTCTGTCCTTGGTCAATTTACAGCATTTCATTTCTGTGGCTTTTTTGGGTTAGGGATTTTAAAAAGTTCAGTTGCAAAGAGAAAGAGCTCTTATTAAAAAAAAAGTAGTCTGGAAATGAATGCTTCATTTAATAACTTTTAGTAGCTTTAGCGACAAAAAAAGCCCTACAGGTTTGTTCATGTCTTTCTATATACTCAAGTCTTACTTTACGTCCTTCTTCTAAAGCATCACTACTGAATAACCAATGAATAATTTAAAAACCCCAAACCAAATAGGATCCGCTCTCTAGACCTGTGAGTAGGTACACAGCAATACAGTGTATCTGGGAGGAATATGAACATAAAACAGTGTTCTCCAGATACCAATAGACTCAAGTTACGTTGACAGCTGTGGTTGAGGGACCAGAGGTAATTGAATTCTCAGTAAAGGGTACATACCAATGTTTGTCCTGTCTTGATTTAAGCTAGGGTGCATCAAACGTTTCCAGAACCAGTGACAGAGACATAATTTAGTGTCCTTAAAGCCACGTGATCAGAAATAGAATAGGATATCTACAACTGAACAGCTAAGGAAAAGTCTCCTCGGGAGATATGTTCCTTCCTGAATATAGGTAAGAAGACATTCAATAAAATCAGCTTTCTTTTTACCTCTTCTTTTAAGGAGTTTCAAAACAAGAGCCAAAAACTCTGGTTTTCTTCTTTTCCTTCCCTGCAGCTCAAGTCAAGGAGAAACAGCATGGACCGGGGCTGTGCAGAGACCAGGAGACCTGCACTCAGTATCGGGTGCCACTAATACAGCCCTCTCCCCAATGCACCTCTAAGGCTGTAAGTCTTTAAAAGAGGTCTTTATTTGTTTATTTTTGCTGTTGGGGCAGGGGATTGATCTTAAACTAAAATAGATCAGTTGAAGAGGAAAGTACTTACTGCTCTACATGGAGAAACTATGGCCAGCCCTCACCAAGGACTTCCTGTTTTTTAGGAACAGAGTTTGCTGTCTGACCATACTACTCCCAAATAATACCTTCCATTACTCCAGAATAGTCCTTCATACAGCAACAGAGTAAAACCCATTCTCAGCTTTAGCTTGATTTCACTGAGAAACTTTAGTGCAGGAACTCTGAATACACTCTACATAATGACAAAACTAGTAGGGAAAATGTATATAGTGTAGGAGGACTGAAAAAGGCAATTCTTATGTGACTGTTACAAAAATCTTCAAAAGCTTTGCTTTGAAGCAAAGTGTTAGTATTTTTCATAAAATATTTATAAAGTAGTACACAATATTTATAAAAGAATATAAGCCTATTTTTATAGACAGCTTGGAAATATTCAATACTGGATTTTACAGAAAAAGTGAACCTCTGCTTCGGAGTAGTTTGCATCCTTTTGCATAATTCCATCGACGTGTTAGGTTTTTTATTAGATTTTATGGGACAATTTCAAAAAGCTTCCCAGTGGTTATAAAATTTTACTAAATTTGACAGAGCTTTTTTACAACAGAGAATAGGGGCACATCTCTTCTTATAAAACTATTAGAAAATGATTCATTTTATTTTCTCATAAATAAAGTTTCATCAGAAACATTTACAATTTTATACAACAGTTTAATACTCTTCACCGACTCCCAGATACCCTGTTCAAAAAGGAAGTACTGGCAGGAAAAATCCATGGTCTCAATATCCAGCTTTCATGTCTAAAGGCTGCTGAAATGAAGTACTGGCAGGAAAAATCCATGGTCTCAATATCCAGCTTTCATGTCTAAAGGCTGCTGAAATGAAGTGCAATACAGTGCAGATAACGCACAGTACATGCCACAGCCTCCAGATATCCCTTCTTCACCACACGCCTGGGTAGTACCTGCACTGCTCTTTGTTCCCTACTACACCCACTGCAGCGATGCTGATGTCAATGATTTTTATATAGCCTAAACACACTATGTTTTGAATACCACAGTCACTTCAGAAGTCAGCCTTCATGGTGTCACTGAAATCGGGAATAAACCTCGCAACACCAATGTAGTGTTAAAAGGCAGGCATTCTTTATTCACGGCGCCGGGAACATGGGGGATAGCTCCTCCTAAATCATGTTCATCGATCAGTTCAAAAATCAAACATTTATAGGCAAGATTAATACATATTCATCAAGTTTCCATACAATGATTGGTTAAATATTCCTCACCTCACATGTAAATGACCACGCATGCTCACTATAATTTCTTGAGATTTTACTTCCTTAATCTTTTGAGTCGGAGGGTTTCTTGAGTGGGGGGTCTCTGATTCGGTGGTCGTGATCTCCCCCTGCCGGAATTATCTTTCCTTCTAAGTTCACTTAAACTTGGCAACACTAAATAGATCTTCACGGGCTGTCGGTCCAATATGCAATCATTCACCCCACAGTCCTTTGTTTTAAGACAAGACTATGGATTGAATAATTACCTACCCACCGGACTGTAGAACTGACCGAGGTGTTCCTTCTTTCTGACTACTTGTTATTAGAACAAAACATAATACCATGATCACAATGTTACACTTAACTCCTTGATAATTAACTCAAGATGGGAAGGGTTAGGTGGGTTCTCGAGCAGCATTGCTGGTGCATAATGTTCTTATAGTTACAACTTTCTACAAATTCACAAACCTATTTTCTAACCCTATTTTATTTTAATTCCCTACCACCTTGGTTACAATGGCACCCTTGGTTCGGCGTAGCTCCATTCTGCACGGATCACAGCAAGGTGGGTCTGCTCTTCACAGTATGTCCTTAGTGTCCCCAAGAGATACAGAACCACACATGCCATCATCCGAAATAAGGAGCACAGCAGCTGTGGAAGTCCTGAGTTGCTTCAGATCTGCCACAGAAACGTGAACATAAGGTTTAGCTCCAAAGGCTCCAAAGGCTTCTTATTTATATAATAGGAAAGATCGCATTGTTTGATGATGTGTCAAACGCAATCCACACTTCTGATAAAAGTTGCTGGGAGAAAGTTATATCGGGTATTGACTGCAGAGGCAACTTTTACCTATGTGTTGGTACTAATATAATCATACATCCTTTAATCAAAAATGTCCTTATTATTATTGGATTAACACAGTGAAAGCATTACAGTCCCTCAACCTTTTATTCCAGTAGGCTATATATCTCCTCCAGCAAAAAAGGTCTATTTCCTTTTGGAATCATTTTTTTTTTCTACTAAAGAACAGAGAAGGTCAGCTTTAAAATTAAAGCAATACTTTTACAGGGTTATTCCTGTTCAGTGAATACAGCCATATTTCTTCAGCACATTAGTATTATTGTTTTCTAAATCACATTTCAGTAGCTGACAAAAAACACATGCAAAAAAAAATCCAATATCAGTAACAATACAAATATTGAATGGAACCATTTAAAACAGGTCAACACCACAAGAACACTGTATTTAAACATTGAACATATGAAAGAAGCACTCTGGATACTTATTAATCATGTGACAGGTATTAAAAAAATGAAACATTTTAAGTCACTTCCCATAAAGACTTCCTATTGAGGTTATAAGCATAAAATTGCCATAGCGTCATAAAAAATAGGTCTAAAATATTTCACCAGTGCATGACACTGACACAAAGTTTGGGAGTCTGTTATAGATC
>NW_010563783.1:0-1754 GCF_000687285.1 Phaethon lepturus | reverse complement strand
CCAAGGGGAATTGTTAACCTCACGTGTTGGGGAACCAATAATTCACTCTTCTTCCTGCTTACCAACCACCCTAGTCTGAGGAAGACCGGAAGAATATTCTCAGGCTCCAGGACCTGGTGGACAAGCTGCAAATGAAGGTGAAATCCTACAAGAGGCAATCTGAAGAGGCTGTAAGTATCACTCTGAGTGCTCGGCAAGGAATACTTTCCAAGTGGGTAGTGTGGACATTGAGGAGATGAATACAAGAAACTTGGAAAGTGCCACATGTCAATAATGAAGGGTGTCAAGTTCTTTGAGATGCTTACAAATTACCCTAGCCTTTGAGAATGAAAACAATGAGCTAATAAGAAAGCTATTGAGGAGGGCAAGTGCACGTAACTTTTTTTGCATTCGAACAACAAAGCAATCTGTAAGAAGGAGTTTTTATTAAAAATACTGATAGTACAATATATTAAGATGTTTTGAAAAGAACATATTTTCTGAATTTTAATATTCATATAACTATCTTTTTGAAATACGCTTGTGACCCTTGCAATTCAGAGACGCTTTGTAGTTATGTGGAAGAAAATGACCTGCCAAAACTCCAGTATCCTGTGCCTAGGAACAGAGAAAATGTTGTATAAGAAATTCTGATTCAGCATATGCTTATCTACTACAGGGAATTCCACATTTTGGATAGGGCCAGGGAAATTTCAGCAGATAGAGAAGGTATTGGAAGTACATCCCGAAGCAACATGGTGCACTGCATTTAGAATTGTTCAATGAGCTGTTGCCTTTTTCTGGGCATGTTGCAATCAGGGATGAACTGGGGGAATTCCTGCCACCCCTGAATTCATGAATGTCTGAGCATGGCTTCTTTGCTGCTGCAAACAGTCCATTCAGACAAGGGCTTTGGGCCTCAGATAAGGGGATTTGTGAAAGTAACATTGAGGAGATCTCATGGATTCACCATCTCTTACAAATTCCTAACTCCATCTTAGAGTCTGCAGACATAGTTGAACATTTAATTCCAGATCTAAAAAAATCTGATTCCAGCTGCCCGGTTTGTTTCCTTCCCACGATCCTGAGCAGAATTATGTTCAAACCCTGTTGTGCTCAGTCTACCATGGCTCTTCTAAAAAGGGAGGTTGGGGAGGTCTGTGTGAGGCTTATGTGTAAGCAGTGGTAGATGGGAAATAAGAGGTCTGTGCTTTTCCCTGGGGAACAGCTACAGCCCTGCAAGGCCGAGGTGCAGGAGGAGTGAAACCCCTGCCCTGGGCTCTCACCACCGACTCCCTCTCCCCGCACAGGAGAATCTGTCCAATGTCAACCTCTCCAAGTTCCGCAAGATCCAGCACGAGCTGGAGGAAGCCGAGGAGCGGGCTGACATTGCAGAGTCACAGGTCAACAAGCTCCGAGCAAAGAGCCGGGAGTTTCATAGGAAGATAGAAGAGGAAGAGTGAGGATGTCATGAGGCAACAAAGTGACCTGAGGGATGCACAAAATGTGAAGCTCTCGGTCACTTTCATCTGCAATGAGTCTTTGTACCCACCCCGATATTTAGAGAATAAAGACCATAGATTCCTCTGCATACACACTATGAACAGTGCCGCCTTTTTTTTTCTGATCAAACCTGGGATATTGCATTGCAGCACACGTTTTCTTGCTTTTTTCTGGCTTGGGGAAGCGAGAAACTAATGCAAACTCTGGACTAAGGACCTGCAAAGCTAGAGGCTGGCCATTACTGTGGAGACTACTGATAGTGCACCCTGTGC
>NW_010563782.1:0-25316 GCF_000687285.1 Phaethon lepturus | reverse complement strand
GAACGTCGGCCGGCTCTATGCTAATAAGAAGTGTATCTCGCTGGTCAGTAGTTCTTGAACGCAGGTAATTTAGCCGTGTTGTGTGTTAAAGTATCTTGGACTGTTTGTGCACAGACTGGAATTATCCTCAAATGAACTGTTAATACCGTGTGGGTACTCCATACATCTACGTCCCAGACGAACCAAAGGATTAAGGTTTCAATAGTTGTGGCCTTGCTGATAGTTCAGAGAGATTTTTGCAGGTTTTTTTTTTTTTTTTTTTTAAGTAAAGTTGCAGGGTTGTATTGCACTAAAAATGCAATACTCTTGTCTACTGAGAAGATAGCCTTTGAATGCTCAAAGTGTCAGTATTTAAATGTGAAATCGTAATACAGGATAACCGGTTCAACCCTTTACATAAAGAAACAATTCATCTCTCACAAGGCACAAGGAATCCTATGAAATGCAGTGTTTGCCATTTTCCCTTACTGTTTTTTGACCACATATGAAAAGAACATTCACAATCTGACTGCTTCTTCTTTGGTCTCTTTTCCCTGGCCTTCTGGTGAACTGCTTCACTATGAATACTCCTGGTGTTTTTGCAAATGTATATACATATCTTGAATTGTTGGATCCTTTCTGGATATCCATGACATGAAGCATTACATAAATACTTAGATTTAACACTAGCTGTATATTTTGGCATATGATGGAACACTGTGACCTAAATAAACGTGTTATATGTAGTTTTATTCAAGACACCATGTCAAACTTGAATTGTCCAAGGGGCGTGAAATGCCTTATGTTTTTGTCTTAGCTCTAATTATTGGAAGAAAACTTAGTGCTTTTATTTGAGAATTAAGAAGGTAGTTACTCAAAGTACTGAACTTATGTTTACAAAAACATACCCAAAGAGTAAAAAAACTGTTCTAATATTTAAAGTCATTAATCTTATCGTATGTTGAGGCCTAAATTGAAAATAGTACTGAATGTCCTATTCCATGATGAGTGAAGAAGTTCTGAAAATACACAAACACATACCCTCTTCTTACATTACTGAAGTTTCTTTTGTTAGCCACAGGCTTTCAGCTTTTCATTGTGAGTTGCTGTTCACCTGCAAAGAGACTTTATTTGGGTTTCATAATCTTCCTGGTTTTTACGAATGAAAAGTTTTCAAGTTAACTTCACTTCTGCAATAGTGGAGCATACCTTTTGTTTTGTGTCCTTTTCTTTTCCTCTGTGAGTAAGGCACTGTTACTTTCCTATGCACTAGTTTCTGGTTTAGCACTTTCACTAGACTATAGGAAGACTTGTACAAAATGCATTGGCATCTTAATATACCATTCATTTTGAATTAGTCTTGTTTTAACAAGATTATGCAAAATTTAGCTGTATTGTTGCTTTTGGTGTTGTTGGAGCCTATTTTCTACTGAACAGTATCTAGACATCAGAGTCCTGAAGGTTGATTTTTAGGGAGATGTGATGAGAACTGAGAGTATTTAGTTTTTTCTGTTCATCTGCTTTTGACACATTGCATCCTAGGCCTTTTATGTAGGAGTGGAGATGTTGAATGTCAAACAGTGTTTCCTAACAGCTTCAGTTACTGCAATGATCTTTTGAAGGGTCCTTTCAGATTTAGTTTAACTTCTGAACCGGAGCAGTGACTGAACAAGGACAATTATTTAAGCTTGGGGAGTCAGGTGCAAATGGTCTAAAGCCACTTCGTTTTATCATGCTGCCTGTTCATACTTCATCAGAGAGGGTCTGGCCCTTGTGAGCTTCTATTTATTGAATTCAAATGACAAGATCTGCTTATTAAAGTCCTCATTTATTCTTTCAAAAAACGGGCTGGACTTGTACAGTGAAATTTAAAAGGTACCCAGGGACAGACTGTATAAGTCAGGCCGCATGTTTTCCTGGATTTTGTTTGTAGTTTTTGTTGTTTGAAGTATGCAGTAATTTGGGAGTCGTATTGCTGTGTGGGTTGGGATGGTTAAAATCTGGAGGAGAAGTGGGTATCAGAAGGTCAATTTATGAACTTCTAAAATTGTTTTTAAGTGCCCTTTCACTCTTACATTAAAGTTCTTTTAGCACTGATTTTTGTTCTTTGAGTGTGGAAAAGATACATTACTGTGCTTTCAAATTTGTTCTCACGTAAGACAGTGGATTGACGTGTACATCTAATATAAATTGGATTTTGGTACACGTCCCATTTGGAAGAGAACTGTACTTACTGCTGCCTTGCATTTTGTCATTAAGTTATCAGTAGTTGAGGATGTTCTTGCATAATTAATTTTCTGTCCATGAACATGACATTCTGTATGGCCTAAATCTCTGGAATAACAGCATTGTATGCTGTTGTGGATATGGGTCACCAGTTTAAGGCATGGGATTGCTTAAGTATTCTTTAAATAATTTCCTTTCATTTCTGTTTCAGCAAGATTTTTCATTAGAGGATCTTTAAATAAAAAAAAAAAACCACCGCACCACAATTTAATTATCTCTAGAGGGTACATTAGGCATGAATCTGTTTGAAATATCTTCTCTTTAAAATATAGATACAAGCTTGACAGACTAAAGTGAACCTTTTTTAGAATGAGTTTCCTAAAGCTTTTCTGTGCTTTTTCTGTGGACAGGTGATCTGCATTCTGAAAAACGGTACTGTAAAATCAGCACAAAATCCTTGTACGTACTGAATGTTGTTGCAGCTACTTTGTTCATCCTCATTTTTGTCTAACTCTGCTAGGCCTGGGAATTGAAGCAGGAGGACACTGTGGGCCTGAACAAATAACACCATGAATGATTTCACTGTGGTGAATTTGGACTATCTTCTCATCTCCTGTAAACTAGCACTGGTTTATTAAAGTAAATGGATTTTTCAGTAGTTTACACCTGTAAATAATTTAGTCCATAGTGTTTGGTTACAGTTCAAAACTCCTTGAAGGTATAATCTAGCCTGAAGAAATTTTGTTAACTATGTTGCATCAGAAGAGAAATGTTTTTAATTTTGACACACCTGTGTACCTGCAACTTCAGGGCAGTATGTCTGTCAGAAGTATGTGTTGAATGTTTAGACCTTAGTTGCTTTGGACTTTAAATTATGATTATAAATTACACAGCAGTTTATAAACCTTCTTAAAAATAGTTAAATTGCTTGACTACTACCTAAGTGAGTGCTGAGAAACTTCTGAGACATGCAGCTGAGGCTGTCTTTCCGCAAGTTCAGAGCTGCTTTGCCACACCTGCCTTTTTCTTTCCTTTGATCTGTCTTGCCCATTGCTAGGTTGGCTCTTCTAAGCTAGGGTCTCCTTGGAGCCTGGATTTGGGTGCAGGACTGGATTCTCTTGGTTATAAGCAGAGAAATGGTCTTCAGCTAGCCACTATGAGAGGGGCTGGTCTACCTCCTTTTCTCCTTATTATACCAGCACTGCTGTGTGTCTCCTCTTGTTGTGAGCGACATTAGGGGTTAAAAAGGGTTAAAAAGAAAATTTAATAATGCTGGAAGCGGGAACAAACATTCTGCTGGATTAGCTTGCTTCTCAGCTGAATTCTAGTATGTGTACTAGCAGAAAGGGACAGGGAGACGTAGTTGTACAGCTCAACCAAGAGGGATTGAATAGGTCCTGGTCCTTTGGACAGTAGCTGCCCTCTGAATGAATAGACTGTATTGTGAAACCTTATCTTTAGGCTCCCATGGAGGGTAACTTGCATGAAATTTTGCTTCATATGTAGCAGCAGAATAACTTGGCATGACTGAAATGGTTGACTGAATTCTGGTTCAAGGGATGGCAGCTCCTGGGAGAGGAAGGGAATGGGCAATTTTGAATGGTGGCTGTTTGACCATACCAGGTTACTCGAAGGCACTACCTCAGATGAGGCATTTCAGAGGTGATGCTCCATAGTGAAGTAGTACAAAACACTTCCACTTCTGTGGAGAGTTAACTGTTATAAGATACAATAATTTCCTTTACTTGAAGCACATTGCTCAAAAGTAATTTCTGCAAAGGGCAAGGATAGTGTGGTACCTTTCGGAAGAAGTAGTATAGTGGATTTTGTTCATGCACTTCATGTCCTTTTCTTCTATTTGCACTTTGAAGCATTATCCTGTAAGTATTTGAGTTAGTGTATTTTAAACATGGAATCTGTTTTTGTTAGTAGTTTCAAGTTTTTTTTGTGGGGTTTTTTTTTGTTGTTGGTTTTGGTTTTGGTTTTTTTTTTTTTAGATGCTTATAGCCATCCAGGTAAGGAGAAGTTATGGAAGTGTTTTCACATTGGTGGTTGTAATAACTGAAGTCTTAATGCTCTTGCTTTCCTCTTTGGAATTTTTTTCTTCTGCCTTACGCTTCTTTGTTTAATGATTGGTATTTTTAGAGAAAATGTACTTTCATTGCTTCTACTTTATAATTTCTGAAGCATATATTTCATTTTTTTCAAAAGCATAATTTCTCTCATATAGTAGAACTTGATCTCGTATGGTCTCAGCAATAAAGGATTGACTTGAGTAGGGTTGATGAAGATTTTTAAATTTTATTAAAGTACAAAACCAATTCAGCGTTGTAACTTCAAAGATCTCTGTCTCATCAGTTATTGGCTAAAGGAAACTGTGCATATTTAGTGTCTGTATGTGTGTGGTTGGGTGTGGGTTTGTTGCTGTTGGGATTTTGTTTGGAGGCTGGGGTGTGGGGATGGTGTGCTGTAGGGCAGGCTGTGGCTGGATAGAGATTCCCAAGGAATCTTAGTGTTGGCAGAACAACGTGGCAGGGAAGAGAAAAGCAAACAAATCCTTACTCTTGCAGCACAAGTCAGTTATGGGACTTCAGCTGCCCCATTTAACCACTTCTTTACTGGCAAAATGCTGCAATGTTGCTTTGCAATGAGTCTACGGAAGTCAGAGTAGACTGATGTATAGCTCATGTCCAAAAGAGAGATCCTGCCGTGATTTCCTCCGTCCTGCACTGTCTCTAGTGTTCGAGTCCCTACCTGAATCAGGGTCAGTAATCCAGTGCAAGTCTAACCCTGCAAAAGAGGAGAAAAAAGTTGGCAATTTTCTGCTGATTTGAGTTCCAGAACCAAAGAAACCTTCCCCAGGGTTTGGGAGACAGGGAAGAGTAAGAGATTCCTGTTGTTAGAAGTTTAGCTGTCCTATTTGACCATTCTTAGGGATTGTTTTTTTGCTGGATAGACAAAGATTTAAGTATTCCTGTAAGACAGGCACACAGGGGTGGGTGGGCAGGAAACGAATGGGTTAAGCATTACAGGAGTTGGTAACTGATGGATTGTTTCAAACAGTTTCTTTGTAGTTTATCCTGTAGACTTTATAACTTTGTAATACTGCATCACTTTTAAGGGCAGGGATCTTTGTGGTAGCCTAAAATCATACTTTCATGTAACTGTTAACAGGGTTAGTTACCGTACACTGTCAGGTACTACCTTGGTGTAGTGTTCATGTGCTTGTAGACAAATGGGTTACTTGCCGTGTTCTACTGGATAACCATATAGAAATGACTTACCAAGATGATGACTATTTATTTAAATTGTAATACGTAAGTCTTAGAATTCTGTTTAAAAAAAAAAACCCAAGGAAATGTTGTCTATCCTAAATATGCTTTATTAATAATAGGAATAGCTTTTTGCTATTTTGCCAAGTATAAAACCATTACATGTTTAAATGTTTCTTCTGTTCCTTTAATGACATGACATGCTTTCCCTGTAAACTAGTAACAGCTACGTATGAACTCCAGAGTATACTAGTAGTGTGTGACTGTGGTTATAAAATGTTGGGGTGCATCTTATGGACACAGTAAACCTTGCTGGAAAGGTTACATGACTAGCTTTCATCTTGAGTTTTAACTAGCAATAAAATGCATGGACTACCTAAAGTGCCTCAGAGTTTGCTGAGACTACAAAGGTGAAACTGGAATGAAGCTTATATTTAAGTATGTTTGTAATATGAGCCCATGTTAGCTCTGGACGTTGGAGGTGCTGGATGAGCAGATAATGTTGCAGTCCGGAGAACAGGTGAATATTATGTATGTTCCTGATTTCATTAATACTTTTTAGTAGGGATCTGCAAGTGTGGATGCAGCACAGTGACTAGAACACATCCCTGGTGGCTAAGTAATAAGTTCTGGTTTTTGAAATTGAATGCAGATTAATGAGACTGAGACTGAATAATGTCTTGTGTTTCTGTCTGAAGACTTACTTGTTGGGGAAGCTTAATGTCTCTAGTAGCAAACCCATATTTTATTGTTTCATAATGAAGCTAGTGGTAGTAAATTGCTGTATTGATACCCCAGTATGAAAGCTGAAACTCACAGAAAAGCTTTTGGCAGGTGTGCTGTATTGGAAGTATAGGAAAAAAGCTTTTGAGGCTGACAGCTTGTTTTAAAAGACAGGACAAGTTGATAAATCCAGTTGGTACTGAGAGTTTCTGCTATTAGTGAATACTCTAGTGTTAAAGTGTTTGTAAGAAAAAACTAGTAAAGGGAAAAGTTCTTTGGAAAAGGGGGTCATGTTACTATATGCACATAGGCAAAAGAAAATTAGGTAGGTTTACAGTAGTTCTAGATGAGACTAAAAAGGTTGGAACCTTTTTAGACAGGATCAGTCTTTGCACTGAAAATACTAATTAAAACTTATTTCTAGATTTTTTTTTTTTTTTTTTTTTTTTTTGCCTTGAAGTCAGCAGATTCTGTCTGACTTAGGATTTCTGGATGATCTTTTCATGTTTCTGTGGTGGACTGATATTTTTCTATAATTGTTTTCTTCAGAAATACCGCTATCAGGATGAAGATACACCTCCACAGGAGCACAGCTCTCCACACATTGCCAATGAGGTGACGGGTCCAGAGCTGGTTCATGTATCGGAGAAGAATCTGTCACAAATTGAGAATGTCCATGGATTTGTTTCCCATTCTCATATTTCACCAGTAAAGGTAGGCATTTTAAAGGTAGTTATAAGAGTGTACTCTTCTGATATACTCTCCAGGGATATAAATTTGGGGGGGGTATGAGATACACCTGCTTCTATTTTTTTTAATGGAACTGCTGATTTGTAAAATACACTTTGTAGTCGTTAAAGCATTGACTTAGTTGCAGTCATTCTGACTAAAAACATATGATAGTAAAATGCTCAAATAACAAATGTCTTGGGTGTAGTTGTCATGGGCACTATGGTTACTGCTGTCAGTTACATTTTGGGTTTTCTACCAGGATCTTGTAGAATTGATTCAGAGTTTGTTTTTAATCAAGGCCCTATGTGGAAAACGTAATAAGCCAAGTGTAATATATGTTTCTGGAGTTTTCTAGTATACAGCACCATTATTTTCAAGACACCTCCGGTAACTTCCAGATAGATTTGAAAATTAGGACAAATTTAAGTGTGAGGTTTTGGGGGATAGGGGCTGTAGCAGGCAGTTTTATTTACTGGGTTAGTAGAGTGATGTAGCTTAACTGTTTTCTGAATAGCATAATATTTTAGTGTGCCAGACTAAACACTGGTTTCTGTAACACTTCTGAGTCTTTATAGCTTGTTTTGAGGAAAAAGTGGAGAAATTATTGGTTACTAATGAGTAGGCTTTAGAATGATGAGGTGGGCTTACAGGTAGGCCTATGGTTTGGTATTTTTAGCATGAATTGTTGGGGTGTGGTAGTATCCTCTATGACTGAAATTGGCAGTGTACTGTAATGAACACTGCTATATTTTTAAGAAAAAAGTTCTTTTGAACTTAGTTGCATTTCCAGATTTTTTTATTTTAGAGAATAATCTTGTTGAATGTATCAGCTCTTTGTAATTGACTTGTAAGGATTCTGCAGAGGAAACAACTGTAGTGGGTGGGTGTGTTTAGTAATTGTGTTTCAGCTTTGTAAGATTTTAAAAGTATACATGTTGGTAGTGAAAACAGTTATTTATTTTTACTTATAACTCCATAAGGAACTCTCAGTGTGTTTCCATAGTCTTCAGGAGCTAGACAAGTTGAATTTTTTTTAAGCCGTAATGAATAACCTTTTTGAAGTGGGCTATATTAACCTCCGAAGAGTCTTGTAAGAAAGCTAGTATGACATACCTTTCATTTTGAGAATGGCTAGGACCTCAGTCTTCTCTTGCTTATGAAGGTAGACACACAGTAACTAACTTCCAATAAATTCAGGGAATTAGACATGTGATACTTGGAAAGTAATACATCACATTTTGTGTGCAACCATTGGAAGTAAAAAATAAATCCTCTGCCTCTGGGGACTTTAAGGTCAACTCTGTTTATTCACAAGCTTTTCCTAATTCATAGCACAGTTAGTCTTGCATTTCAGAAAGCATAAAGGGATCAAAAAGGCACAGAGGCAAACTGTAGAACTGTAATAAGCGATCAAGTGTAACACACTTCACAATTCAGATACTTGTAGAAATAAAAAATAAAGTTCTAGAATGGGTGTGTGAGACTGAAGCTTTTTTTTCTTGGAACTGACTAGGTGGTATTTCATTGTCCTTGAGACTATTGAAAGGGCTGTAATTACCTTGGTTTCTTTCTGGCTGCTTGGATCCAAGGGAAACCAAATGATTCAGAAAAGTTCCTGTGATTGACTTTATTTCAGATTATTTTTGCAAATAGCCAACTATAGAAATATAGAGAGAAGTATTTGATATTGGCAATATGAACTTTCCACAAAAGATGACTTCTTATCTCTCTATAGCGTGAGTGATCTTTACCTTACAGAGACCCTACCAGACAGTCTCCACAAACAAGCGAGGCTTCTGTTTGGTGTTATATGGGACCTTAATTACCTGTTTTAACTGAGCTTTGTCTAACTACTGTAACTTTCTGTAAAGACACTGATGTAAAACCCAGAACAGTTTTACAGAAATAGATGTGAATGATTGTACTCTGCCTTCCTCTACTTGGGTGTGATCTAAGCTGAAAATTTTTTAGTTTTCTTGGGATGTGTTGAATATACAACTCTGCACTGTTTTGGAAGAAAGAAACCACATCTCATTTCAGTTATTCTGGAAATAGAGTTAAGCAGTGTGTAAGTATAATTACAAAATATGATGAGGTCTTTTCAAAATACTGTGTATTTTTGGTCTCTGAGGAGTATTACTATCTTTCTCAAATTGTAAGTGCTGGGAAATCACTACTTGATAGGAAAGAATGAGTATAAGAGAAATATCATTGTGCATCTCATTACCATTTATACCACACATCTGATTATTTTGACATGACTATTCTCTTAATTAATTTCAAAGCAATGTATGGTAGAACTGAAATTTCTCTGAGGTTTATTTGTCTGAAAACTGGGGTGGGTGCTCCAGGTTTCAGTTTTTTACCAGCATTTTGTGGAGCTTTGAATTCTGATGCGAGGTTGGCTGCTGACTTGCTTCTCTCCTGAAGAGGTTAACTTTGCATAAATCATAATCAAAGTCTGAGGTCTCAATGTATTTGGAGTGAGGGGTGCATGTAGTTTCGTAGTCCCTGGGAGTCTTTATGGGACCTTTTAGAGTAAAATGCCTTTGAGCTCACAAAATTTCGGTCAGGAGCTGGTTTGCTAAAGTCATTGGGATAAATGCTGTTAAAAATTGGACTTGAGTATATCAGGAAAAAAACGAAGGTGATTGTATTCTTAGCATAGCTCATCCTCTCTTTTGGCCTGATGATCTGAAAGATGTTCATAGCTTTGGCATAGCTCATGCTGAAGATCAATTTAGCAACAACAGCTTTGTGTTGTGATTTGTGTAATATATTTGGTAGGCTGGCTTGGTGCACTGTGTAGGGACCAGGTTTTGGCTAATATACAAGATCTTGATTAGCTTTGTTTAATAGTACATTTGCTTAAGAACTAAATGTAATAGAGGATGTTGTGCTTATTACACTAATAAAATAATAAGAGAAGATTTAAATATATTAAATACACTGGAAATTTCAAATACAGAGTTAATAGTTTGTAGAACAAATATAAACAGTGATTTTTATGATCATATGCTGCTTTTTAAGAAATGCTGCAGAGGGCAGTAGAATCAGATTTTGAGGAATACCTTCTTTTAAAGGAAGCACTCTGTAGTCTAGAGCAATAATATGGAGAATACAGGTAGAAGACAGTGAAGAAGGGAGGTGCCTGCTTTTAACTAGTTTACATTTTGTTCTTGAGAGAATCTTTAAAATTTTCTAGGACTTAAAGCAGCTTTTACAACTTGCTTGGACAGGTGGATGGTTTTCAAAGAGCAGCTTTCAAAAAGACAAATGCGTATATTAAATTTTTAGAGGATGAACATTGGACTACTACTTATCAAATGTTCCACGTTAAGTACTGTAGTAACTCAAGGTGATTTACCTTCTTGACAGAGGGATGGGCTACCCCAAATTCAGGTTAGGGTAAGATATTGCATGTTTGCAATTAGCATGAAATAACTGATATTAGCTGTACTTGATTTAAAGTTGAAACATGAGGTAGGGCTTACAGGTTTTTGTCTTGTTAGGGTGGAGCTTTGCCAGTTTAAGAAGAAATGTATATACTTTGTATGTCTTGAACATCAAAGAAGTAAACTTGACCTAGGAATTTTTGTGTCCTCTGTTCCCTATTTAATTCTGTGTGAAGTGGAACTCTTCTTAAATCTGTAAAACAGTGTTTTGGTGTGGTTTTGGTTTTTTTGAGTGCTGAATGGTAGAGAGTCATGAACAGGTTAGTGAAAATGGTCAAACTTCAATTCCTTCACAAATATTCTGTCCCAAACATTTTACAGGTATTTTTCAGGTAGGTAGGCAGCTAGTACCAGAATTTTTTCAGTATGAGGTTTCCAAATTCCTCACAGAAACTTGCAATTACAACGTGAGGTTTCTTCAATTATGAAATAAAATGTAATAAAGTTGAATTGACTTTGATGTAACTTGAAGCAATACACTGCTACCAAGATGGACCACTAGATGGTGGTGCTACAAAAGGATTTATTTCCATTGTAAAACTGAATTTAGCTTCTCTATCATACCTGTAGGTTGATGGTTTTGAATTTAACATTTGTTTTCATTAAATAGCTCCAACCAAGTGAAGTCTGTCATAGATGTGATATGATATCAAACAAGTTTTTAAACTGTGAAATGGAATTTGGAGTTTTCCATCAAGGGGAAAAAAACTTTGAGTAAGAGATTATTACAAGGTTTTAAAATAATGGGTCATGATGTAGTAAGACCAAAGAAAATCTTAAATTGCGGTATTCTTCATTTAAAGCAACCTGTGCATGAAAGGGAAAATATTTTATTTTATAGCTCTATATTTATGATTTAGTGTGGCAATTCAGTATTTAAGTGTAGACCCTGATTGGGGCTTGTATACTTTCCTGTATTATGTTTGTGTATTATATGTTGGTATTTGGGACTATTATTTCATTTGTAATACAAAAGCTCCAAAGAAAACATGCAATAATTTGTTAAACTACTAAATATATTTTGTACTCGAAAGATACATGATGACTAGCATGATAAATGTTAATATTTATCCTGCTGTGTAGTAAACTCTCTTAATATTACAATATTCACTGCAGTTCCATTATATCCACAATTCCTATACAAAATTTGCAGAAGGCTCTTCTCAAATACTTGGAAAACTCTTCAGAAGTTTATAAATGATATTATGGTGTGGCTGCCTGCAGTAACAGGAAGCTAAGCTTACTGATTCAGAAAAGTCTCTTCAGTGCTTTTTTTTTTTTTTTAAACCAAGTCTTTTTTTCAGATCTGTCTGGAGATATTCACCATACAACCACTCTTCAAAGGGTGTGAGAAGAATGCTTGTACTTGGTTTGTTCCTTAC
The DNA here is from genome assembly GCF_000687285.1 of Phaethon lepturus. NCBI lineage: Eukaryota > Metazoa > Chordata > Aves > Phaethontiformes > Phaethontidae > Phaethon > Phaethon lepturus. Next base: position 13,547 of record NW_010563782.1, on the reverse strand, counting down.
ACATAGCAGACATTGGCAGCTAAACACAAATGTTTTAGTTGGAACATTGTGCTAGCTTCATTAGTCTAGTAAGGTATCTAAAATTGCTTATTCATGCTGTACAGTAAAATTTTAATTACTGACTGAATAGGACAGCCATAAGGTACTGAAGGTATTCTACTTGTTGAATATTTGGCATCTTTAGAATAGTTCTGTGCAGTCATCAATGAAGTAGCAGAACAATCCAGGAATTGTGAGAAATAGATTTGGGGGGGTTATGTTAGCCTTTAAGTTATGGTTACATAATTATGGACTCTTGTACTTATTTCGTGCAACATAGTCGGCTACGTTACTGTTCTCATGTTCAGAAATGATCATCTCTGTACAAAGTGATGCAGGGAAAAGACAATACTGAGCAGGTCAGGCAGGGCAGCGATTGGCCTTTTTCCTTACTGGCTGCCTGTTTGATCTCATGCGAAGAGCTGTCATTCCAGCTGAGTGCTGTTATATTCTGCTAGAGTATTTGAGCATCCAATAATGCAGTAAAAATCCCCACTTCTCTATACCAAAGATCTTATTTTTAAAAATGTTTTAGACCTATGGATTAATGCTGCTTGCCCATTTCAAGCACAGTGATGGAGTCTTTTTTTGGTTATATAAACTTATTTCAGTGAAGAAAACTATAATGTCATGACATTAAATGCAAAAGAGTTACTGTTTCCTGTCTTTGAACAATGAAGTATTTCAAACTAAGGTGAAATACTGTTCCCCATTGAAAAAGATGGAAGTTTTACCCCTAAGTTTTAATTGTAAGAATCTTTTCGCCCAAATGAACCATCTGGTTCTGGGTCCAAAACTAATCTCATAAGGTGTTGAATACCTTTGAACCAGTAGCGGTGCCCCATGTCAATGCCCCTCTGCTTTATCTGTGTTTACATAGCAGTGTCTGATCTGGGAGAAATTAAACTTATTCAGGCTCAGTTTGCTTTAGAATGAAAGTAATCCTTTATTAGAATAAAAGCAGTAAAACAGAGTTTACCTTCTTTGGGTCTATGGCTCTCTGGACTGTTGGAGCTTGGGGTGGTATAGTAGGGAGGGAAGGATTACTCTATGCTTATGCTATTAGCTACTGAGACAGGCAGTAGGTTAGTTGGGCATTTTATTTGACCTTGTGCTGGGATTATGTGCTTGTTGGGTAAGAAGGATGCTCTTTAGCCTTACCTTTCCTCTTGCTTAGAAGTAGCGGCCCCTGCTTTTGTGCCATGTACTCCATACTTAGTGTAGTGTACATACAGTTTCAAAAAAGTTACTAATAGGTTTGGGTACCACTGGTATATACTATGTGACGGGCTTTGTAACCCTAGTACAGCAGTCCAGTTGACTACATACTCTAGTTTTAATCTCTGAAATAAAGGTCTTGTGCTCACTTAGTATATGCCTGCTTTTTTTCACATGTTCAGACATTTTTTGAAAAGTATTTCCAGCACCTAATGGTATTGAAATTTAACAGTTTTAACTGAACTCTGATATGAAACTGCTTATCTATTAGTGCTGCAATGCTGTATAACAGTCTACTAAATTGACTTGTGGTATCACAGGAATGAAATGTGGCAAGGTGGTGCTTGTCCTTGAAATAGCATCCAGAAGGAAGAGGAGGAATGAGAACTCACTCTCATTTCTGTACTGTCAAAACATGGTGAAACTGTTCTAAAGAGCAAAATCAATGAGTATGTGGAGAAATTACAGATGAGGAAAAAATGAAAACATTGTAAAGAGAAGTTCTGCCACACAAATCTCTTGGAGCATGTGCATAAGGATCATCTTGTTGATGTAGGTTTCTAGGTTTTCTTAGATGCACACAACAGAATTCCTCAAAAAATACTTACAGAGAAATTTAAGCTGTCATGGAATAAAAAAAAAAAATCTTGAGATTTAATTGTTTTTAAAAAAACAAAAGAAACCAACAACAAAAGGAAAGTCAAGGGTAAGAAAGAATATCAGTAATCATGATGGATGGAGGTTACCAGAAGGATCTCGGAAGAACTTGTGTTCTCGTTGCGTCTCAGAAGATTGAGAGCTCAGGGTTATAACAGACTAATGGAATAATCATCTCTACTCCAGTAACAGTCAAAAAGGCAAATGCAATACAAGGAATATCTGGGGAGGCAAATGGGAATAAAACTGCATTATTTTACCATTCTAGAAATCTGTACTGTTCCTTATCTTGATGAAGAAAGCATTTCTATCTAGAGATGGTTCATAGAAGAGGAGTAAGAGTGGTCAGAGGCAGGGGCAGCTACTGTACAATGAAAGATAAATCAGTTTGCTCAGTTTGGGGAAGAGCTGAGTCAGCAGGTATCAGTAAAACTACAGTCAGTAAGTTTGGGCCACTAAAATTATGAAGATGACTAGGGAACGGTTATTTCAGAAATATAAATTTATATTTGGAATATAAATTAGCAGGTGACAGTTGTCTTATAGCCCCTAAACTCAGCAATGTACAGTCAGCCTCTGACTTTAGAATAATCTTTCAGCTGCTGATAGTCTCTTTGTTTCTGGCTATACCAATAAAAGTATTACAGCATGCATTGCTTGTCTCTTCTATGCTTTTTCTTTAACTGGAAGCAAGCATCTTTCTTTAAATCCTTCCCATTCATCTCTGTGGGAGATAACCGCTTATATAAATGTGCATGTAAACACATGCTTCCTTTAATGCAGGACCGCCTCCTTTCCCTGTGAACCCAAATCTTGTGCTGATAAGCTTAATAGGTTCCCTTCTTTTTATCTCCTGGTATGTCTTCCCTCCAGTTTCCCCTCATTCCCTGAAGTGGTTGCCGAGAAGTCTTTTGGAGCTTGTGAGGCTTCTGTTTATTCTCTGTTTATTACGAGAGGTTTTTCTGCTCTCAGAAAGAACTAGGAAGGCATAGAATCATAGAATCATTAAGGTTGGAAAAGACCTTGAAGATCATCAAGTTCAACTGTCAACCCAACACCACCCTGCCCACTAACCCATGTCCTGAAGTGCCACGTCTACATGTTTTTTGAATACCTCCAGTGATGGTGACTTTACCACCTCCCTGCGCAGCCTGTTCCAATGTTCAAGGTTAGCTGACAAAGTAATTGTAGCTTCCTATTTGCCCTAGTACACTTTCTTGTTTATATTATTTCTTGAATCCTGCTCCCATCTGAGCAGGTAGGTGAGATTACCCTGAAGATAAAGGTGCTGTTTCCATTTAGAAATTAAATATCAGATGACATGTAACTTGCAAGATTTGTTGGTATTTATGATTGTGAGAAAGTTTCAATCTGTTACCTTTTTCTAAATGGACACCTTTCTAAAGCTATATGACATCTTTAGCAGAAAGACGGTACTTCTGGAGTTACAAACATACCTACAATAGTAGAAATTATAGGGAGAAACTTGAACATACCCTCAGAATTACTCATTTTCAGGCTAGCATCATACTTTGGTGGTCATTCTTGAGAGGAGGTGCTTTACAATCTTTAATTCAAATGCCTTGCCCAAGTTCTTGATAGGTTACTACTTTTAAACTCCCTGTAATTGCACATATTTGCATATTCTTCAAAGATGTTGGGTTTTGTCTTATAGTAAGAAGCAGTTGGCCAAACGTGCCCCTTTTTCAGTATAGATCTCCTCAACCAATTCTTGTCCACAGACACAAGAAAGAAAAACTGTAACAGATGGACCGTGGATTAATCCAAACATTAGAACAACCTAAGATACAGTAATCAACATCAAGTCTTCTTAATAACTGGTTATACTGTTTTTGCCTGAGATTTTCCCTGCGCTCTCCGTGCAGTTAGGTTCATTTTGATAACTGAAGAAAGCCTAAAGAAACTTGCCTTAAACGCAGGATGTTTTTATCAGTCTGGCGTGCCAAAAAGATGGGCCGGAGATTCATGAACAGGGCATGGAAGATGAGACAGTTTAATCTGCACAAATTGGTAGGTTGGCTGAGGTGTCATATGAGTAATAGTGTAATAATCTTTTAGTATAAATTTTGATTATAAAACAGATCATTATTATTGAGTAATCATGCTGGGATCTTTACTTATAAGGTAGTTTCAACAGTAAAATCTCTGTTTTTTTATTGACTGTGTAAATCACACTTGATCAAGGGCTCTCCTTTCAGTCCTGTCTCTCAACTAAAAGCTAAGATAGGCTTTCTAACATATCTTAGCAGAAAGGGTTAACAATTTCTTTTTCCACAGCGTCCAATTTAAGTAATGTACTCTGGGCTTTGGCTTAGAATATTGCGTATGCTTGTTAATGAGACTTAAATTTGTTTTGTGAGTAAAAATTTATAAACATAGAATTCTGAAAAGTGTAAAAAGTAAACGTGATTTTATCTCTACTTTTTCAGTGATGGTTTTTGTTCCCCTGCCTAGAGAGTTAAAGTTGCGTAGTCTATTTAAATTGAGTTCTGCACATTTCTCTTGTATCTATTTTTTTGGTAAAAACGTAAGTGATACTGAAAATAAGTCCTTGCCATTGTTCTAGGTGGTTCTCGAATTTTCTCGAAGTATATCAGTTTACTCCTGTTAGGGTCTGTGCATCTTTTAGTCATTATTCTGTTTAGTAGGATAGTAATAAAATTAACATAAGACACCTCTTCAAATGCTTCAAGGGTTTTGTTGTTATTGTTTAAAAAGAGTGATGGAGATATAGCTACTGTTTGCACGAACAAGCAATTTTTGTTGCTGTGTGTTTTTAATTTCAAGGTATGCATGCATGCATGCTGCTTGTAGAGGTATGTCCAGGAAAACTTTATCTTTGAGATTAAAATATGGCATTATGTCATGTTTTAACGTGTCCCAGCAAGCTGATAAGAATTGTCTCAGGTACAAAATCAGAGGAACTTTATTGCAAGTATTTGATGTTAATTTTTGAATTCAGTAACCACTGTGATTACTATATCTTGTTAATTGGCTGCAGAACAAATAATGTTACTCTGCATCCACTACAAATGCAGATGTATCTTTTGGTACATTTATTAAGCTGTAGAAAGGTATGTGTACTGATATAGAAATTTTAATTAGGTTTAGTTTGTTGTTTTTTTTTTCAAATCTGAAAATTCTCAATTTGCCTCAGTAAATAGGGGCTTTTTTGTTTTGCTGTGGTGTTTGGTTTTGGTGGGGTTTTTTGTGGTATGTTGTGGGTGTTGGTTTTTGTTTTTTGGGTTTGGTTTTGCAGTTGGTGGTGTTTTCTGGTTTGGGGTTTTTTTCCCTCTTCTTTTTTTTTTTTGCCATCAGTTCAATATCCAGACTATGAAAAAGGGATGATGGAAGCTCTCAGCTCCCTTTAGGACTTGCTGAGATTCGTTTTTCTACCTGGTGACTCTGGAGGCAGTCATTCACAGATGCAATTTCAGCTCCCACCTCTGTGTTGATGTTTCTTAGATTGTCTCCTTTCTCAAGATACTTCTTTTTCTGTCCAAATAGCACTTTCTCCGATTTTTACCTGTAGGTGTACCCTGTGTAGAAATGCTGTTTGACCAAAACAAGCCCTTGTTTTTACTCCCACCCATTGTTTTTGCAACTGTACAAGCGACGATTCTCTTAGTCTGGACTCCTTTGTGTTACCCTGTTGTATCATCTCTAGAGTTATGCCATGCCTTTATCTTCAGGTTGCTTTCTAACTTGTAAAAATCAGGATTTGTCTCATCACTACAGTACAGGCTCCTTCTACAAATAACTGCAACTGTATCTTCTTAGGCATCAGCAAATCTTGCTCAATACCATTAACATCCATATGGAGTGTAGGTGACACAGATTGCTGTCTTGTATCACCACTGTGATTGCATAACCTCTTCCCTTAGTACTGTTCTGGATTTCTGTCTCCGTTGAAATGAGATCATCATAGCTCCACTTTTAGGATTTTTTTTTTTTGTCCGTATGAACCTTTCCTGAAGTGCTGATTTCTAAAGTTTCTCTGTCGGTGATGGCACAGTTGGTCATTGGGTGGGTGGGAGTCATCCTGGAAAGAAACTACCTTAAAACACAGCAAACCTGTCTCATCTTCAAACAGATTGATATGACAGCAAGAAAAATAAGTACTTGGTTCATTGCTTGTCCATGTATTGTGTTGTTTCTTTTTGAGAATTTTAAACAGTACTCTCCCATGTGACTCCAGTTCGAAGACTTTGGAGACATATATGTATCTCATATATATATATATATAAAAAAATTCTTAAATATGTTTTTTTGAAAGTTGTACTAATATTGTTGTGCTCTCAGATACCTTAAAATGTATAGCAGTGTTGACGTTCAAGGCCATATGAAGAAAAAACAGAAAAAATATTTTCACTTTGACCCTTTATGAAAAGACTCCAAATTCAAAGCATGTAATTCGTAGTTTGTTCCAAACATCTTCAATCATAGCCAGGGATTAGGGAACTTCTTCAATAGTAAATTCATAGGCATTTTTCAGACTAGGTATTTTCTTAAGGTCTGAAAAAAGGTGGGGCTCACATAGGGCTGCACTCTTCCCCTGAAAAGCTTGACCATTTAAGGGGATCATTGCATCTACTAGATCTCAGGCATTTCTTTACCTCCATTATCTATCTTACGAACATAGCTTTGAGGACACTGCACAAGTCAGTTGGAGTTTCATATGATTTGCACTGACAAGCCATTGTATTTTATGAATATAAATGAAGTCTATCTGAAAGATGTACTCAAAATATTTGTATGTGATATGTTATTGAGCTGTACTAGTGACTAGAAGTAAATGGTGCATTGATCTTATTACCACAGTTTTACATTAATGTACTTATTATTTCTGCTTGTAATGTAAGCTGTTGGGAAAAATTCGTTCCACAGAATAGGATAGCTGTCAGTAAGAATTTGTTAAGCAGAAGAGTATATTGCACCCAAAAAGAAGTATATGGGGGAATAGGGTAATCCCCACTAAAACGCACATTATGAGTCAGTGGATTTGTAGAATCCTGTTGTTGTAACTTGCGGCAACGTTGTAAGGAATGTTTCTGCCTTTGTTCATATTGAGAGTTTTCTTCATTTTGAAAACGTTTGCCCTGGTTGGTTATGATTATGACAGAGCATTTTCTATAGAAATATACCCCAAACAGTTTTGATAAGTTTTTGTTGGATTTCCAGAGGCAAGCTGGTACTGAAAACCTTGACACTTAACTGATTTCTGAAGTAATCTTTTTCATGTGAGCTGGAGGATTTTTCTTAAAGTAGTTGACTATAAAAATTTGGATGGTGAATTCTGTAAGGTAACTTTGAATTCCTATAATCTTTTCAATATTTACTGTGTGACTTTTTACCGCAAGAACAGAGAAAATGCACACCTATAGCTCTAATACTTCTGTGATTTGCATTGGAAATCAAAGTAATTTTATTGAAAATTAATTAGTGCATAATACGGATTTTTCATTTTTTGCTAATTCTTGTACTTTTGAGACCTAATGTTGGTTTTATATTATTTAGCATTTTCGTATTATGCTTACAGTATTCACAGAATTTTGGAAATAGATGTTTGGAAATCATGGTACATTAATCATAGCATAAGAACAAGAGAGTGATGACTTACTGGTGTTTAATCTTAATATCCCTAATCTCCTCACTGGTTAAAAAAAAAAAAGCCACAAAACAACCGCACTAGACACCCATTGATACACAGCACAAAATGACTGCATTGTGGCACAATATCTTCCCTCTATAGTTTTATGTACTAAGGAGGGGGGAAAAGAAGAAGAAGAAACCAGCAAACATTTCTTTCTTGAGTAATTTTTCTGAACGTGTCGTTAAGGTCGTCTTGCTCTTTGAAACGTTTTCAGAAATACAAAATCAGTGAACAAGTGTGATTATACTGCATGTACTGCATGCTCCCTGTTTTGTTCGCTTCAGGCTTATAATTTATGCAAGCAGGGAAGTGAAAAGATGCTATTGGATCTTATAGAGGCAGTGATTGAAACTTGGTTATTTTTGATCTGTGCTTTCTCCACCCAGTAGCTTTTATCATGCACCACCATCCTCATAGCTGTGAATTTGTAACATTGTACTGTACCTGCTTACTCAGTTTCTTTTAAATATCTGTTGTCAGCTAGGAAGGGAAAACAAGCTTTTGATCCTGTGGGTTCTGAAAAAGGAAAAATAAGAAAAACATTTGCTTGCTTTTTTTTTTTAATCACTCAGGATTATGCTCATCATTCTAATCACAGGTAGAGAAAGGATGTAGGAAGTGGAAAAGCTTGGAAAAAAATACCATCAGCTATCAAGAATTTTATTTTGCTCGTTTGTAAATGATGCTGCTGTAATTCTAGCTGCATTTTTTTTTCCCTCTGCTCATTCACCATTCAGCAGCTGGTAGGGAAGTAAGACTGCCTGGCAACCACCTGCAGAGCTGCAGAGATGAATTACATTTTTGGAAATAACACACTCCTCTATTCTCGCGCCAGTCGAGGCAACGCTAGCTCAAGCCACAGTTCTGTAGGCCCAAAGCACAAGCAGTGGGCAAAGAAAGGCTCGACAGATGAGTTACGGAATGAGCCTTCCCGTTGGCAGCAGATACTTGCATTTTTCACTCGAAGACATGGTTTCATTGACTGCATTTCTGTTGCTGCCAGCTCCACCCAGGTAATATGCCACTTGTTGAAATAATTGTGTCTGTATGTTTTCTGGTTGCTAGTCAGAAATAGCAATTGTTTATATATGCATGCTTTCATGTAATCTCTGATTTATGAATGGTGTGTTCTGTCTGTTTTTATTTTCATGTTTTACAGAGCTCTGATTTTTAATGTTAAATCATGAAAATGAGAGCTTTTAAATAAGATCTGATTTTTCAAAGTTATTTTGCAAGTGGTGAGCTTCCCAGAAAGTTTAAATATGAGGTATTTTAATGAAATACTGAACAATGTAGTTTGCATTCTATCCTGCGTAGCCCTGGAGGGGTGTAATGCAGTTAAGAAATACCAATTCCATAGCTATAGTAAGTTGACAGTTCAAATAAAGACTACATATTTCCTGGTTAAGTAATTGTATTTAAAAGATCAAATAATTTAAAGACTTAATTATATATGGCAAAACAAATTCTAGCCTGTATCAGTTTTTGAATTTTTTTGGCTGGTGATAATCCATAAATAAGATGAAGGAATGGCTTCCTTGCATACAGAATATACATGTAATAGTGCAGTCTGTAAAAAAGACATGACATTTTTCAACTTGACTGTCAATCTTCTCTAAGTGATGTTTTCAGTAATCCTTATTGAAAGTCAGGTAAAAGGAGGCAAGCCAGATTTCAAGTCTGTGGATTTTAGGGCGAATTCTTAAGGTTGATACTAAGAGAAGTTTAAACTTATTGGTATTAGCAGATGAGTATCTCTTTGGATAATGCTTGAGATGTCAGCATTGTTTAAAAATGTGGGATTAGATTTGTTTTGCTTACTGACATGCTAAATTATGCTTTAGTCAAGAATAATTGCGTTCTTGGTGTTGTATAAACTGAAGTACTCAAAAAAAACTTGGGGGAAAAAAAAGGAAAAATTTCTTACCCTCAGATGCTGTAATATTATGAAGATATTTTATATCTGTTGGTAATTGTTTCAAAGATTATAAACTGGCACTTCCTCAAGTCTGCTTATTGTTGCCTGTGTTTTGCTTGTGAATTTAGAGTAAACAATGAATAGGAGATCTTAGAGGGGGATTTTCATTTTCTTGTTATGAATGTATGTAAATATCAGAGGGGTACTGTAGTTTCTCTCATGGGTCATTATACAAATCTAAGTGATGCATTAGGCAGATCTAATAGCTTTTAAGTACTGTTATTTTTTTAAAGCCAAAATATACAGTATTAGCCTTTTGAATAAATATCATGGTTGCTTTTATTTTGTTTAATGCTTGAACAATATTGGAAAGCATGAAACTTGCAGTTGGACTGACTAGTCAGGACTAGAAATTTGCTGATAAATAAAATAAAAAATAGCCTCTGCTTTGTGTGGGCTGGACCAGATAAAGGTCCTGAGATCCCTTCAAACTGAAGCTGTGATTGTGTGACTATCCCAGTGTTTTGTTCTATTTTTCTACTATGAAAAAGATAGCTTACCTCTGTGAAAGCCTGCCAAATTTTTTTTGTAAGTCTGACAGTTCTTCCATTAAAAAGAACTGCCTATACATGTTTGTGGCCAGGAGGAGGGAAAAAACCATAAAATATTTTGCAATGTTTTTAAAAAACTTAATGAGCATGTTCAGAAGTAATGCACTTGAAAACGTAAGAGCTTGTTGAAGCCTTTTCCTCTGGAAAGATGCTTCTCTATTCTCCTACCTTATCCACTCATTGCAGCTGTTCTAGCCTCAGGGGTGGAAAAAGACATTTAAAGATTGCTCATTGTAGTGCAATTTTGTTTTTGTTCTGTGATGTAGTATTCTGAAAATTCTTGACGACTTTGATTTCTTCATTTAAGATACATCCCCATCGCTTGAATGTAATCACATTTGTAGAGTCCAAACAAATAATTTGACATGAGGTACTTTGCTAACCTTGTCTGTTGAAATTCTGCTTGTGATGACTGGCTTCATATATTCTTATTGTTGTGACACCATGATTTTTAACATATACAAAATCAAACTGACGGGTTTTAAGGTACTGGTGTCCTGCTTTCCTTGTGAACCTACTACATAGCACCCATTTTTAGCTGTCCCTTCATTTGCTTGGTTTTCTTGGATGGGGTGGGATGGCGTGGAATGGTGGTACTTGCTTAGTTCCCTCCATCACTAGTGAAGGAGAAATGACTCCTGGAGGTTGAGCTGCATGCTCCTTTCCTTCTCTGGGGCGTGTAACAGATCATCTTCTCCCCAGCAAGGTGATAAGAGGACTTTTGCTAAAGAAGGGACTTTGGATTTTCGGGTAGGGTATTTTTTGAGTAGGTCTTTTACCCTAAAGAAGCAAGGAGCAAGTTGGTGATGGTTATGGTAGCACTGTTTTTTGCTGTAAGTTGTCACCAGGCTTATGCCCACGTGTGCACAAATGCATTGTGGCACAGAGGACTAGTCAGGAGTGAAAGGCTACTGTAAAAAGCCACAGCACCCTGAAGACTAGCAATCCATTTTCAGACATGAAAGGTACCTTATTTACTAGTATTGCCCCTTTTTAATGTTATTAGAAGACTCAAATCACCCATTTCTCCTAAGAAAAAGGCAGCAGTGGAAACAGATAGTGTGAATAAATACAAAGACAATATGTGGTCATTCTGACTCTCTGCTTGTGTCCTGCTCTAGCCGAGGTCTCCAGGGTGCTTTGCATGGAACTTTAGGTGGTTGTAGTGATTTGTAGATGTAGTGATTTGTAGACTTTGCATTATTTCTGTAACAAGAAGTTCAGTGATCAGACATTGCAGTCTGTCCATAGGGCAGCAGTATGTCCTGCTGGGTTAATACCTGTTGCATTTGCAGTGGTGAGCTGCTGTAGAGGTGGCGGTGCCTTCCTGCCCCACTAACCACATCAGTCTCCTTTAGGAGTCTGAAGGGGCGAAGCTGATTTAACATGCTCAGGCATTTGAGGCCTTTATTGTTTCTTCCTTCTGGATTCCCTGTGATGAGGAGTTAGTTACTCAATTAGAATTAGGGAATTTGATTAGAAGCTGGTCTTTCAGTTTTTGTCAGCAAATTCGTTAATTTCTTTAATAAAAGCCAAATCTGTGGCATAAAATGGAAGATGAGGATTAAAAAAACCATACAGCAAATTGCTGCTGCCACAAGGATGAATAACTAAGCCATGACCTTAGTATATATGTGGTTATGCAAATGAAAAACTGGGTAATTTGAAGTGCTGTCCTAACAAAATATGCATACTGCATCAACAAAAATGACTATCCAGGGCAATTCTTTCCCCCAAAGCCTTTCCAGAGCTCTGAGAAGCACCTGTTCATGACAGTGAATACAGCTATCATATCTCAAATGCATTTTAAGTGTCAGTAGTATTTGGCTCATGTTGTGCTACAAATTCAGAAACTGTGATTTGTCTAAAACTCACACAGCATTAAACTCGTTCTCACAGCAATGCATTTAGCCTGTTCTTAGCATGTTGTATGACCCCAGTCATTTCTTGTCTTTATATCTCTTCCTTTTAAGACCTTGATAAAAGCTTTACTGTATGTCGTTACTCCTAGCATATCACTTTCAAATTCATTGAAATATTATGGACATAGCATTTCATACATACTAGAACTATGTGTAATCAGACAATAGCATAGATGTGTTGTAACGTGCATTTAAAAGATAATGATTAAAAAAAAAGGGTCTCTACCCTAACACCTTTTTTGTTGTAGTTCTTACAGTTCAGGAATTGCAAAAAATGATTTCTTAAAGCAATATTTACAGTTTTTCCCATAATTTTGGTATATTTAAGTGTTTAGGTATTTTTAGACATACAGATCATAACACTAACGCACATGCTAAATATGTGAGATAAGAAAAGATAAAATAGTTCTGATGTAGTATGTGGAGGTTTAATTAAACAAGCTGAAGTTGAAAGGCAAAAAAAAAAAAAAAGGGGAGGGCCTTAATATAAGACGTGGAATTAAACCTGGAACTTGCAGCAGGAAGATACTGCAACTGAAAGTACAGAAGACTTGATAGCAGTTTAACTATCAAATACCGTAGGCGTATCCAGATGTGTCACAGGGAGTGATATGTTTTATGAACAATATTGAACTTTGGTGTGGATATATGACTGTTTTCACATCCCCTCAAGTTTATAAGTGAAACTGAAATTTCATTATGCCAGCCATTGCATAACATGAAGTTCTTTATGTGCAGGATTTGTTTTATTTGATACTTTTCTTTTTTTTTTAATTTAAAGAGGTAATATGGTGAAGAAAGGAGTTACAGGGGTAACTGTAGGGAAGTTTATATGACTACATAGAAAAACTGTTGTCATTGCCAGATATTTTGAATGCAGACTTAACTCCTGAGTTTAAAATTTAAGCATACCTTGCCTGGAAATTTTGGTGCTAATACTGTGATGTACACATGAGAAAGCAGCTTTAAACAGTATTTGCTTTGGATGACTTCAACGATAAACAAGCACCTTCTGAATTTGAACATGAGTTTTACTGTACTAAGTTTCCTTCTTAGTCTTGATTTTTAGCTATGTAATATCACACATATGTAATGGTATGAATTTATTTTGCAAATTTTAGTTCTGCCACTGGTTGCATTTTCCATAAGAGGCCATAATAGCAGAGATAAAAATGGTATGAATTTGTACTAAGAGGAATGCATTAATAATGTGTTCTACTCAATAGACTAAGAAACAAGAAATTCTTGACAACTTAAACTCAAGCTTTAAGGGACTGTCTCTGGAACCTTTGGTTCATTTTGTAAACACTTTCTAACTGTGCACAGTGGAGATGGAAACTTCTTCGGACTGTGAAGTTTGCTTGACACTTGAAAAAAGATATGCAGTTTTAAAAGCATACTAAAATCAATCAATCTTAAGAATCATGTAACGTCACATAGATTGTGTTAGCATCATGCTGGTTCCCTGTGTAGCCAATTGTCTCTCCTCCTAAGTCAGCCAGTAGGCT
>NW_010563781.1:0-3889 GCF_000687285.1 Phaethon lepturus | reverse complement strand
CCAAAACCTGGCCACGCAGACCCGACACAGGGACCTACAGGTTTGGTCATTTGCTAGCTGGGTTTATTTAGAAATCATTGTTGGAATTGTCACCTTTTAGTGGGCTCATGGCTATGGAGAACTTCAAATGCGGAAGAAGGGAGTGTTCCTGCAGGCGATATTTTTTTCTCCATTTCAAAGGGGTTTTTTTATTTAACGTAGGTGCAAGGGTCATTGCTTCTGCTGCAAGGGTGGAGAAGATGTGGGTTTTCCCCAAATCCGTCAGAGGCATCAGCAGATCTGATGCAAAACTGGTACTTGTGGAGTCAGGAAACTCAGGGGTTTCTTTACACTAAGTTTCAGTTAATAAAGTCCCTTCACTGTGTAGCTTTGATACACCAAATACCCGACAGTAAGAGAAAGAAGCTTGAAACAAGTCGCATATTTCTTCAGTATGGTTCCTAGCTCTCTCTTTGGGCCAGAAGTGCCAGTTCATTGACATTAGACTTCAGTTTGTGGAAAAGAAGTGGTTTACTATAAGAAGGAGAAAAGGTGTGTTGGTATTTTTGTGGAAAAAAAAAAAACCCACCAAAACAAACCAAACGTTATTACTTAAAATTTATTTTGAATTTTTAAAGCTAACCCAGTTATATTAAAGCAATAAAAAAGCAGAAATATGAGTTAGAATCAAAGTAAAATATTTCGATTGGCCTGAATTACATTCACATGTCATGCTTAACTGCTGGTTTGTGAAAGTGACCCTGGGATTTTTACTTTATTTCAGGTTTTTGTGACAACCAGTTGAGATATCTTTAACTTTTTTCCAGTATGGAAAATTATTTTCTTGTTCAGCTCTCCAGGTATCATCCCTGTGAAGGGGGATAGACAATCCTTATACGACACAGAGGTATTTTACATTTCAAGCTCTGTTTGCCAATACTCAGGCAAGAAGGCTTTTCTTGCTGTTTGCTTCCACTTTCTCCACTGATTTAGGATTTCTCATTCTGAGCGCGTTGTAACTCCACGGAAATGAAAATCTCTTGCTTTCTGCTAAAATAAGGAGATTTACTTGGGAAAACAACTCCGTAAATACTACGTACTGCCATCTATAGCTCTGCTTGGGAAACACATATGCAAGGCGAGCACTGCAAAAGAGACTCTTCTTACACCACCAAAGAAACCTTTTGTGCCAACCAAGGTTTTAAAAAAGTGGCTAACAGTTTCCAACAGCTATTGTGGGGAAAGATGTAATTATTATCGCTATTACTATTTTTAGAAAATGTTCAGCAATTTCCCCCTTGTGAATTGTTTCCAAACAAGGATAAGGAGGAGCTGAGAACTTGTTAGAGAGATTCCCTTTATGTGACCATTTGGGATGCTCTGGTTTTGACTTCATTGGCAATAGTGTCACTGTGCCCCACCGTAATGCAGGCAGATATAACACAGCTCCGTCTAGGACAAACATCTTCAATGTTTTAACAGCTTCTTACTTATTAGAATAATTCCCCCCCCCCAAAAAAAAAAGTGCACTTTGTTTTTATCCTCAAACTCTTGGTTCTCGACCTCTGGTTCCTGGATCTCCACCAGCTTTTGGCCTTGCCATAGGATTCTGCAGAAGATGACTCTGTGGTGTCTTTTCAAGCTCTCCATAGACACCCAGTAACTGCAAACATGAAAGGTCTGGAAAGCAAGCCCCAAGACTGGGACAGCGGTGGGAAAAGGGCATGAATTCACAGAACCCTGGGATAGATCAGGAAAAGGAAGACTTAATTTCTCACTGGCGTGCTCTGGGGCATTCAGGGTGTCTCACTCAACCCTGTGGGTCTTGCTGGAGGGGAGATTTTGCAGAATGATGGTTGGGTTGGAGGGCAAACATTTTCATATGTAATGACTTGGCCCTTTCCTCTCTGCCTGTCCTTGTAAAGGGAAGGTTGCTCTGAAGCTCACCCCTTGGTGAGCTGGCAAGCTGTTGTGTCCCTGCACCTCCTACCCTCCACACTCAAATCTCCAGAGCCAACGGGGGATGCACGCAGAGCCCAGCATCTCTGTTGGGTGGTGGGGGACCAAGGCTGGGAACAAGGGCAGGAGTTACTGCCTGCAGGAGGGAAAGGAAGGGCTGGAGGTCCCTCTCCCTCCATACCCTGGCCAAGAGTGATGTGCAAAGTTCCTGTGATCCCCACAAGAGTGTGTTTGACAGGGGGATGGACAGATATAGAGAAGGTGTGGGGAAGGGGGGAAAGGAGGCTGGAGTAAATCTCAGTGGTCAGTGTGGAGTAGGACTTCACCATCATCGGCTCCCCACCCTTTCCCTTCCTAGACAGGGAGGGGAGAAGAGAAAAGATCAGGATCAATGCAAAGCTCTGGAGAAGAAGAAGCTGTGAACATCTAGGCTTGGGGCTCCATCACTCCTTCCTGCTGCCTGACCCAACATCACAAATGCTTTCAGAGGGGGGTTCTAACCTTTCCCCTGTGATCCAAGAGCTTTGGGACCCTGGTGATGGTGTGGCTTCCTCACTAGTAGTGCAGTCACGCATCTAAACTCCAGCCACCATCACTGGCCATGGCCATGTATGTGCTCATGCTTATTCCCCTCACTAGGACCTCTCTTTTGGGCTCCTGGTGTGAAAAGTGGGCTGGTTAGGGGAGAGGGCTGGTGTTAGGATTTTCCACACTGTCACTTGGGAAGCTAGGACTGCTGCCTTGCCTCACTTTACAACTCTATAAAATGGGTTTAATGCTAAATTCCTGGTTTAGGAAAAGTCTCTCAGCATGTTGTCAAAGAATGGAGGTCTTTGAGCAAAGTCACTCCATGAACACAGACAATTCTTTCACTTAATAAATACAGCCCATATGAGGAGGAATGGGAGTTTTCTCTCTTGCACTTCGGAGAGGCTGCAGTTGCTGGGTTTGACGTGTGATGATGTGAGCATTAATACTCCTGAGCAGCCCCTGCCAGCAGAAACCACAGCTGGTAACAGGAATAAAAATTCATTAAAAAAAAAATCAGCAACTACAACAAAAGTGAGGTAGAAACAGTAAGCCAGCAGCCATATGAGAGAAAAGCATTGGAAAATCCCCTTCAAGCCCCGTGTCCAGATGAGTTATTCCATGTCACCCTTTGGTAGAAGGATGTGGCTGGCTGGAAATTGGAAATTTCCAAGCAGATCTTTAGCCAGACACAATGCAAGGTGTTATAGATGTAAACACAGTGTTATCTGTTGCTGGAGGGGAAGTAAACTGATTACTTACAAGCTGTCCTGCTTTGCAGTTATCTTCTTCAAACAGGTCCCCTGGGAAGCCCAGACATTCCCCTTTTTTTTTCCTTGCCATCCTCATTTACACCTCTGATGGCTGGGGCTGTAACTGGCAGGAGGGGACCCTTCTAACAAACGGGGCGCAGTTTCTCTACATTGCAAGTATGCTTCCAGCAGATTTTCGGGGCAGGTATATTAACCCAACGGGACCAGAAGCCTACCTTCACAATGTGGGAGGTGTGAGGACAGAGTTAACAAATCTAAGCTAGCTCTGAACAACTACCAGCCCAAACAGCCTATTTCCATCAGTATTAGGTGCTTCAAAAGACGGTGCAAAAATTGAGCAGATAGGAGATGCTTTGCTCTCTATTTCACGTCTCCCTCTCTCTACAAAGTGCATTTACATGTACTTTGTAGTCTGAGACTGGCTTAGGCTCCTGAAATGTGCAGCTTATTCCTTTTCCCCAAATCTCTTTGCAGATTCTCAGGGATGCTGCATTTAACCATAGACATATCCATCCCTTTTTGATCTTGACCAGTTCTGCCTCTGAAAGTGAGAGACATTTTCTGTGCAATAAGTGAGTGGTTTAAATTCAAAGTGTGTGTAAGAGTTGAATCATAGAATCATGGAATAGTAGAATAGTTTGGGTTGGAAG
>NW_010563780.1:0-7338 GCF_000687285.1 Phaethon lepturus | reverse complement strand
GCTGCGCTGCCTGTGCTGGCTGCACGTCGCGTCGCAGGGGTGGGTATGGGTACCATGCCCCCCTTTTTCTTCCAGTATGTTCCTGAGTGTCCTTCCTTGCTGACTTGAAAGAAGCGGACTGGAGCAAAAACTACAACACTGTGTGCCTATTTGTGGCAGTGGGATTAATAATAATACTGGAGGAGGGATCAAATGTATTGAAGTTAGGGACAGGCTCAGTTTTGATAACCTGGGAACAGAATGTTGCTTCTGTATGAACCACCTGATACTCTGGAGTGCCTTGTAAATGTCAGACTGCATGTGTTCAAAGGAATGGGATCAGGGGAGCAACATATTTACCTGCTGAATAACCCTCCTTTCAACCCTGAAGGGCAGAAAACTAGCATTCAGATTCAGAAACCTTATGTGAAGCCCCGAACTCATATCTTGTCCATTGGATCTATTTACTCAGTACCCTGTAAATGTAGCAAGAGCAGTGCTTGCCGTTCATCCATCTGCACATCCGTCCACCTGGGGCTTTAATACCTTACTTCAGAGATCCATTTTGAAAGCTGTAGGTAAAGTGTCTTGCTCATGGTTCATGCCATGGATTTCATGGATTTGAATTTTCTCTCTTCTTCATATATTAAAGTGAAGAACAAAATCTACATCTGGGAAGGACATAGGTTTTACATTACTGTCTCCTTTGCTCTGTGATACAGGTCATGGCCATTCCTGTGGAAGCTGGACAGTCTTTGAACATTCACAGACCATGACCGGTTTACACATTGATCTGAGTCCTGGTGTGAAATAGGGCTGGAAAAAATCACTGCAAAACTTATTTGTCTTTTTCTACTGTCAGAAGCCAAATGCTCATGGTTTAATGCAAGTTCACAGACTTGAACACCAAGTTTGTGTCAAAATTTTATTAACTCATTTATAGCTTTGTGATGAAAAATGTGCAAAGCTCAAACGGACTAAAGTACTTCATCTCCCTCACACACACAGACAGCAGAGCCCTCTCCTGTGAGCACAGAAATGTAAATGGCTTTTGAGATAAGAGAGCCCCATAGTGCACAGGACCTTGATACCTGCAGAGTAGTGATGGTTGTGGTAGAGCTCCCTGTGCTGGGAGGAAAGCTTGGCCTTCACCACCAGCTCCTGCAGCCAAAGAAGGCTCCTCCTGGAAAAGGAAAACTTTATTTGTGCTCTGACACCTCCACCCCTCCTTCCCTGGGTAATAACATCACACACCAGAATATCTCCAGCCACTTCACCCACTTGGGTGGGCAGGGAAAATTTATTTTAATTACTGTTCAATACAATTAGCACCAAGTGTTTAAACATTAGGCTCACCTATGGCAAAGTTAGTTTTTTCAGGTTTTTTGAAGATCCATTGTTGAAAAACATGCCTGCTAAAAATAATGACTGAAATCTCTGAAGTGCTAAGCAAACCCCTGCCACTCAGGGGTAGCAGCAAATTCCAGTTCTGGTCCCAGTTTATGAAAGTCCTTAAACCTGTGTTTTCACCTAGCTTAACTTGGCAAAGTGTTTATGTTGCTTTCCTGGTCTGGGGCTGCATCAGGAGACCTAACTGTTGTGCAGCAAGTAGGATGCCGGGGGGGCTGAAGAAACTGCCACTGGCCCCACAGACTGGGGAGAATTTGGAAATTTGACTCTAAGCTGCATCGCAGAGCTGCTTGTGAAGGTCATTCAGAAACTGCTGAAAAGAAGAGGATGTGTCCAAACAACTGTGCTTGTCGGATGTGCCTCTGAGAGGGAAAGAGCAACTTTAGAAGCACGGAGAGATAACTAGTCTAGACGACCAAAACCATAGATGAATAGCTTGAAATTCTCTTTCACATGGGAGATTTCCTGCACGTCAGGATTACTGGGGCGTTGCTTGCCAGACCTGCTCTGTTTTGACTGCATAGAAAAAATGGGGTGTAGAAAATTCATTCTCTGGGAAATGCAAAGTAGGAACTTGCTGAGCACTTTTTATCTAAATTACGCAGACACAGTATTCCCACTTAAACCAATCCATTTCAAAGTACTATCTATAATTACTCCGGATATACACTCAAGCAACTAACTTATTTTGCTCTTGTGAAACTTGCTATGCTTTTTAGCCTCCCATATGTGTTACGTGGTAGTTACATAGTGAGTAGTACCACCTGTCTTAGCAATCACTAGATATTTTACACCCTGAATATGTTGCTCTGTACTGCAGCACCCTTTTGTGAGAAACCACCTGCTTTTAAAATTGTGAGAAATATTGGTAAAGGACACAAGCTGAGAAATGTTTTAGAGTCATAGAAAGGTTTGGGTTGGCAGGGACCTTAAAAATTATCTAGCTCCAACCTCTCTGCAGGGAGGCAGGGACACCTTCCACTAGACCAAGTTGCTCAAAGCCCCATCCAGCCCGGCCTTGAACAATTCCAGGGATGGGGCATCTACAACTTCTTTGGGCAACTTGTTCCAGTGTCTCACCACCCTCACAGTAAAGAATTTCTTCTTTATATCTAATCTAAATCTATCTTTCTTCAGTTTAAAGCCATTACCCCTTGTCCTATCACTACATGCCCTTGTAAAAAGACCTTCTCCAACTTTCTTGTAGGCCCCTTTTATGTACTGAAAGGCTGCAATAAAGTCTCCCCAGAACTTTCTCTTCTCCAGGCTGAACAACCCCAACTCTCTCAGCCTGTCCTCACAGCAGAGCTGTTCCATCCCTCTGATCATTGTTGTGGACTCCTCTGGACCCGCTCCAACAGATCCATGTCTCTCCTGTGCTGAGGGCTCCAGAGCTGGACGCAGGATCCAGGTGGGGTCTCTCAAGAGCAGAGCAGAGGGGCAGAATCCCCTCCCTCGACCTGCTGGCCACGCTGCTTTGGATGCAGCCCAGGGTACGGTTGGCCTTCTGGGCTGCAAATGCACATTGCTGGCTCGTGCTAAGTTTCTAATCAACCAACAACCCCAAGTCCTTTTGTTATGGTTTTGGGTTTTGTTTCATTTTGTTTTGTTTTTTAATTTAAAGTTGGTGTGTATATGAGTGCTTGACTTAGAATATATTGACAGAACTCATCACAAAAAAGCGTCTTTGAAAAGATAGAGTAATGTCACTGTATGGGCTTATTTCTCTAGTTCTCACTTGAATAGAAAGAGCACCATCTGTTGCTCTCTGTGCTGTCAATCACAGCAGTTTTTTCTCTGCCCAGATGATGATTAGGAGAAATGAACCATATGCAGCAGAAATTAAATGAGGAGGAAAATGTTTATTTTCAGGGTGGGCTTAGACTGGAATAATTTAACCTGATCCATTGGATGTGTAGGGCTGAATCACAGCTGCTTTTTCATTTTACAAAAACAATGCCCAATCAATGAAGCTTTCTTAAAAACCTGGTAAAAACAGTGCTGATTTTGCATTTCTCCAGCCGTCTTGCAGTGTAGGAATGACCCTCATAAAATTATAACCACTAGGGATGGAAAATACTTTCTAGGTTTATTCTGATCCCTACATGTCAGCTCGAATATATTTCACTGGATGCATCTTATCCAAGTAGCACCACCCGTTATTATTTGATTAGTTGAGACGCTGCATTCTCCAGACTGCTTACCCGATGCTCACTCCCCGAAGGGTTAGATGACACCATGCTGACAGCCCTGTTACCAGCTGGAAGCTGTCTCATATTAGGGCTCTCACGTTTTGCGGCTGAACCCTGATAGCAACGGTGGAAAATTTCTCTCCATTTTGCTCAGTGCGGTGTGAGCCAATATATGAAAGAGCGTCTGGGCTAAGCTGCAGACATGGGCAAACCGTGGCAGAAATCTGAATGGGGAGCTTTTGGGCCGTTATGCTTGTGCCATTCATCATTTTGCAATTCCTTGTCAGAGGTGGAGATCCTTGTCCACAGCTTTGGAGGAAAACGTTGCCATTTGTCTAGGTTTTACAGCTCTCTCTTAGGTGTGAGATCTTCCTCTGGGGAGTCCAGACAGTGACGACAGCTGGAGCCAAGGCGAGTTGGGCAAGCTCTGCACAGTCATGCCCAAACTTGGGAGACAGGACCTTTTATTTCAACTGATCTGCTCTAAAGAGGGTCTTACAGTCTAAGTTATTCAGAAAAACATTTGGCAGTTGTAATCTTCAGGCTTTATCGGTATTTTTATGTCAAGGAACGTGTGTTTTTGCAAGCAGTGAAGTAACGCTATTGCTAATGTTATTGCTATCCATATGTCCGCAACGCGTAGGAGGTGGCTTAGGGCAAAAGTGCTGCATCAGCCCTGTGCTCCCCAGCACCCAGCCTTGGCTTAGTGACACGAATGACCACGGGGCCTCCAGGTCCCCATCACAGACCGGAGGAGAGCTACCGGGAGCTACACACCCCCGCTGCAGCCCTTGCCT
Source organism: Phaethon lepturus (assembly GCF_000687285.1). Classification (NCBI taxonomy): domain Eukaryota; kingdom Metazoa; phylum Chordata; class Aves; order Phaethontiformes; family Phaethontidae; genus Phaethon; species Phaethon lepturus. Next base: position 2,960 of record NW_010563780.1, on the reverse strand, counting down.
ATTGCCTCGCACAGGCAGAGCACCAATAATTTCCTTTGTCTGAACTTCAAAAATGAGGTGAGGAAAACAAATGACTCTGTTCTGAGCGATCGAAGGAGAGTGCTGAAAGAGTCAAAGGAGACTGGCAGCTGCTGTTCTCCTTTACTTCAAAGTTGTGATTGGAAAATTGGACATCGGTGTTACGGTCGAGACACCTTAAGGGTGCCTGATGGAAAATGTGACTTCTTCCCCTCCCCTCCTCTTTCTCCACAGTCAGGTGTTTGGTTTCTTTACATAAAATATCAAATTAAGACTGACATTTGTTTCACATCACGTCCCAGTTTTCACTTCAAGTTTTAAAATGTGAAGAAAAAAAAGGTTGTTTGCTTTTTGCTTTTTTGGAATGGTTTCTCTTCTCATCTCACTGAAGAAGTGAGGAGATACTAAAAAAGAGGGAAAAGGTGGAGATTTAAAAAAGCAGAAACAGAGTAAACTAAAGAGCACAGTGAAACCAAAAATTTCTTTCTTTGTTCTTCAGCTGTTTTTCAGAACTACACTAGGTTACTTAATTTGCCCTTTTCATGCTGAGATTTTTGTCAAAAATCAACACGGTTTTACAAAAGATTTCAACAACAATTACATTACAGACTTTGATGGAACAATATTTGTCAAAACTGTTTGAGGATTTCCTTCCATGCAGGCAGAACATGTGGGGGCTCTCTGAAACTGGCAATAACTGCTAAAAATGTCCATACCACTTGCTGACCACAGGTTAGCACAAGAAGTGGGAGGTGGATACATTTCCTAGCCACTTGCATTAAACCTGATGGTGAAAGTTGTGGAATTTATCAACCTCTCCGACTGTGCTTTCCTTCCATTGTCAGACCTTTTGGCACATGAATGACATTCTGCAGCAAAGCCAGATGCAGATGAGGCTTCCCCTCATTTACTCTGGCCACCACAGCACACAGGGCACAGCCACAACTGAGTAACACCCTCCTAATGTATCCCCATCTAGATCAGGGAAGCAATTGCTGCTGGAGGAAGAAATAGTAAATGCAAAGTCAAGATATGACTGAACTCCCATCAAAAGTGCATAGGCGGGGAGCACTGGTGCTTCCTCTGTGAGATCTGGGAAACTGCAGCAAGTAAATATATACATCAGTGCTTGGCTTTTGTCTATTCTGGGGTTTATGATCAGCTAAAATAAAGGGATTTAGCTCAGAGACAGACAAAAAAAGTTACAAAAGAAAGACTCCAGTCTTCAGTGGTATGACCTCAGCTCCAGAGTATGAGAGGCTACAGCTGAAGATGCTCTGCTGTGGCAGGAAACATCTCCTGAAGAATAAATTCAAGTGAGACTGACCCACAGAAGGAGGCACCAGACTAGGAAAGAGCACAGGAAGCTCCATGCAGGAGTCCTAGGTGCAACAGGGTAGTGTTGAAATCACATTAATTTCTCACCACCAAGGCCACCAAGGTTGAATCTTACATGCTGAATAAAGCAGAGGTCACATCACTGCTGGGGAGAGCACTTTGAGTGCATATGCTGGCAACGACACCTAGGTAATATTGTATGCCTAGGAGGTAGAAGATTACAAAAATCTGAGTGCAATACCCCTGTCACACAGCTGCCTTTCAGCTTGGGGTCTTGGGTACCATGTGACACTTGCGTAACCCCAAAGAAACCCATTACTTTAACTAAGTGTGGTAACAGCTAAACTTGACCTTGTTTCAGTCTGAACACAGAAACTTGAAGATCAGCAGTAGGCTGGCTTCAACAGTTCCACCCTGCTTCAACACAGCCAAGGCTTGCTGGCAAGCATGGCACACCTCAGGGACCTGCCACCATCTACTTAGGATCTTCTGAGCCATGGGCGAGGATTGGGAGACAGAGCCATCTGAAGGAAGCTTCCACCCTTGTCTCTTTGGTTTCTTTCTTTGGACACTGCAGTTTGGCTGGTGATACTCATGTCAGCCTTCTCTCCACCATTTACCTTCCACTTTACCCAGCCCTGTGGGAAATGTTGGTTAGATCCCACAGAAGAAATCTCTTTTTCAAAATAACCATCAAAGCAAAGAAACAAAGGCAGACAGTGAGTTGTTTAACTGCTTGTAGCTGTCAGGACACTTTGGTAACCAGCACTGTCTGCATGTTTCCAACTCTTTCTCTCTATAATATGAGCCAACACCCCTTCCTCCCCAGTCATTCAGCACTGTTCACCTCCGTGTCAGCATAACTGCCAGCAAGGGAACCGTAACCTAGCTTCAAGGATTCCCACAGAGACAACCGCAGCTGCAGGTAAACCTGAGCCAACCCTGTTCCTCTTGCCAACAGAGGAAGCTCCAATCGTCCTGACCAAATACTACAGTCTCAAGCTCCAGCACATTGTCCAAAGCACCTGTATCTCTGCAAATATCTAGAATCGTCACTCCTGGAGAGACACCTGTCATGGTAGTCCAAGTACAATCCTTTCCCATACTTAAACATGCACTTTTCCATGTATATCCAGGGCTAACAGATTCTTTATGTCCTGAAAAGAAATATAAAAATTATTCTACACAGCGATAGAAATGCATTCTTAAGGAGAAAAAAAAATATTCTTGGGCTCCATATAATGTGGAGCCCAAACCACTGGCTACTTATTTCTTACATGTATGTTCAATGATCTGGTGTGATGAGACCTACGGTTTGATACAAAAGTCAAAGGCCTTCATACAAACCAACAAACAAAAAAGGAATAATACTCAAAATGATGGCACTGCTGTGCATGAGGCAGTATAGGAAGGAACTGAGAGCAAAATTTGGCTGAAAGGGGAGCTGTGTGCAAGTTCACATCTGCTATATTTTTGGTCCTTTGACTTCATATCCTTTTTATGCTACAACAGTCTTTCATCCACACTCCTGAGGGGAAGTTTGTTAACAGGAACTGTTCTTCCCTTAGAATTAGAATTAATTAATTATTTATTTTTTATAATAT
>NW_010563779.1:0-5771 GCF_000687285.1 Phaethon lepturus | reverse complement strand
AGATCAGGTTGGTCAAGCAGGACCATGAACCTGTGGTGGCTGGGCCTGATCCCCTGGTTGTCCTGCACATGTAAGCACTGTCAAGATGAACCTCTCCATAATCTTCCCTTGTACCAAGTTCTTTGAAAACTTTGTATTACTTTGCAATTCTGATATGCCCCAGCTGTGTCCCCTGCCCAAATATTTCTACTATATGCATGTACTTGTTTTGTCCAGGGTAGAGTTACATTTCTTTATTGTAACTGGTATGTAGCTATGTTTTGGATTTGTATTGAAAACTGTATTGATAACGCACTGATGTTTTCGTTATTGTTGAGCAGTGCTTACTCAGACTCAAGGTCTTTTCTGCTTCTCACATACCCTTGCCAGTGAGTAGGCTGGGGGTGCACAAGAAACTGGAGGAGGACACAGCTGGACGATCTTCAAGCAGCAATAAAGTCTTCAAGAAGCAATAAAGTCTGAAAAGTTTTCAGTATAAGGTACAAAGTCATTAAGTGATTCAAAGAGTAATATAGATCTTTTGTCATTATACATACCTGTGCAACTATGATACCTTCTTAATTTAGTTTAATTCAGTATCCTGAAGCACGGTGACATTATCATTGCATAGCTTACCTGAGATTCAAGGGTTTTCTATACAGATTTCTAAACATACTTGGCCAGTGTACTGTCATACATGTGAATGTACTTGCTGAGGATCTGGTCCATTTTTGTCCTTTACCATTCTGGGGTTATCACTGTAATCCTCTGTTAGTTCAAGTGTAGATATCAATAGCCAAGTATGTTCAAAGTGTGGGTTTTTTTCTGATTTTATTATATTTGCAAGACTGTATTCCTTTGGGCTGTTCTTCTCTTTTTAATATATAAGTATATGTGTGTGTAAACATTAGGAAAAGGGCAATGTTTGAAAAGGTGATTCTTTCAGAAGTATTTTGAATATATATAAAAAATTGGAAGGTGACTAGGCTTTTTTATTTTTTTTTTTCTCTCCAGCATAGCTTGCTTACTGTTTGAGAATATTTTTTATTTCCTTAGTGGTGTCTGGATTACAGGTTCAAAGAACAATGACACAGCACAAAATTTATTAAATATGTGGTATTTTGCTGTTTTTTTATTATTGAAAGTAATCCTTGAGTTTCCCAGATTGCTGTATCACATATGAACTAATTAAGTTTGCTATTGTATTTTACATAGAAGACCATAAATTCTTCAGCTATACCCTTTTGCAAAGAGGGCTAAGTGAAACAGCATGGAACACCTTTACCACAAAACTTTCTATTGCAATATTCAGTATACGAAGAAAGACAACAATTCCTTCATTCAGGATCTTATCCTGTTTTTTGTTCCACGAGGATGAAGTATCTGCTTCAAGGTAGTAGATAAATGATAGAATATGTTAAAAGAGCAGGTACACTTCATAGTCCTATTCCACAAAATATATCTGATAATTAATTTTTGATGTTACCTTGTTTAGTTTTTCTTACTATTGGTCATTATTAAATATTAAGGACCAGTATACAAGACACAAAAATGCAGTAGATCCTTGTGCTCAGGCAGAAAGCTTGTGGAAGGCAGACTTTGAGACAGAGAAGGTTCTTACTCACATAAAGGAGCTATTTGTGATAAGATCTTCTCCAACTTCACTTGTTTATATAGTAAATAATAGCTTCAGATGCTAATGTTAAACAGCCTGTTTCTTACATTAAATACTGTTCATGCTGTCTTTTTATGTGCTCTAAAAAGCCTCACAGTATTCTATGTCTTTAATGATTTTTTTTCCAATAATTTTTACCCCCAGCATTAATGACTGACTAGATGTAGATTTATCTTGTGTTTTTGTGAGTTTTTTTTCTCTCCTTTTTATCAATATTTTCAGTATGGTAACTGAAGAAAAAATATGTGTTGAATACAAAACCAAATATCTAATGACAGTCTCATGGTAATGCAAAAAGCAGTTTTCGTCTAGTAAAGACCAATATTCTGCAGTAATATTTAACATGCTTTTGTCTTACTATGTAGAACTGCTTTTATGCAATATATGTATGAAAATATTATTACATTGCTCTCAAACTGAAATACTGGAGACTAAATTTTTCTACATGTTGCAGGCTGAAGCAGCTAAGAAAATATTTGCACTAGACCTGGTCTTGCACTTCCATAACTTTCCTGGATCATTTCCTTTATTAGGAAAGACGTATGGAGCTTTAAAGAGTGTTTCAGCTAAATGAAACCACAACAGCGTAAATTAGTTGTAAAACCAGGAAATCCATACTTTTCCCCAAAGTTTCATTGAAAGAGCTTAAGCCATATAAAAGTGACTGAATGAAGACAATGGTAGTTTACATCCTTCCATTAGGCATGGGAAATACTGTACCTTGAACAATAAAGATTAAATTGAAAGAAAATAAACACAAACCATTGAGACAGAGTTATGGAAATGGCTGGATTTTCAGCTTACTACCCAAGCAAAAAGAATACACTTTAGACATATCTGATTATGTGTTTAGTTTTCTCAGACAACTGAAATACTGAAATAAAATATCTTCACAAATATTTTGTTTTAAAAACCAGATTACAATTAGCTTACATATTAATAAAACTTCATAGAAATGAGAAAATATATTAAGTTAGTTTTTCTCAATCTTAGAAGGGATTTTCTTGTAGCCCCATGTAATTTTATATTTTCATTATACAGTATGAATAATTGTATTTTATCTGAAATTATTTTTTATTAGTATTTGTATTGAAAAGAAGTCAAAAGCATAGGTGAAAAAAAAAAAGGTCTGCTATAATAGCAGTTTAGGAGTTTGGACCGTATTAAAGGATGACAATGTCAGATCTAGAGTTCTTTCTTTTGGGAGGCAGGGAAAGATCATGTAGATATTTCTGCCCACAGTTGTGTGGAGTACAGCACAGTGATTAGCTGGCTGTGTGCTTAACCTTTCTTCTTCTAAAATAAGTTCTTGCTTAAGCTAGACATATAGCAGAACCTTCTACAGAGAATTCCTTTTCCTTTCCAGTATCCTCCTTTTCATGGTAAACCAACATATGCTGTTTTCCAAAATGGTCCCCTATCTGTTGGCTTCTGGCCATATTTCAAGTTACAATTAAAGGAAGTGTTAATGAGGATAGCATTGGTAGAAATAGTCTGTCTTCACAAACTGCCACTTTTAATTAAACAAATTATAAAATATACTATTTTTTAATACTTTGTGAGATTTAAACATCAGTTTGTTGGAAGAAAAAAGTAAAAAATAATAATAAGAATAATAACACCCCCCTTCCCCAAATAACTAACTACATGGCATTTAGACTAGTAAAAGTGATAGCAATTTATTAAGGGTTAGTGTGGTATTATATGTTCCCACCTGAAATGGAATAGACAGAGAATTCCTGGTGATCACTAGGGATAGAACAGTTAATCGGTAGACAGAACTAGATATAAAAGTGGAAAAATGTAGGCATTGATTTTCATTGTTCAAGGTAATATAGGCATTAGGTTTTGTGCTAAAAAAGAATAATCCTGATGGGAAAGATAGTATGGGAGTAAAACTCACAAAAATGCTGCTACTTCTCATTTGCTGAAAAAACCCCCAAGAATTTACATCCATAATTAACGTTTGCTATTATTGCAATAGGAATTGCAGGAGATACTGTATGCTAGAGATAAAGTAAACTTAATTTAAAAATGTACTGCAAATCTCTGATATCATGAATGTAATGATAAACCAAATAATTTGGTTTACAGTTTCCATTCCCAGTTGAAAGAGAGAATTAGAGTTATAATCCTTCTATACTGAAACCGAAGGACTTTCAGTTTTAAAATAAAAAAAAAGTTTATAGATAGATCTCTCATATTTAAAATACAAAACCAAAATAAGTTCAAAAGACAATAGACCAAAACTGGTGAAAACCAGATCCTTGCAATTTTTACCTGAATTTTATTTAATGTTGATAATATCTATTTTTTAAAATCTATGTCTCATCTGAATTGTTTTTAAGTATCATCTCACATTTTAAATGATTGGGACATAAAGCTCCAGAATTGAGCACTGTATAATTCACATTTCCAGAAAGACTGATGCAGCTAAGTTTCAGTTTATTCATTTCAGGCAGAGATGAAATCTCTTTGAAAGTTTTTCACACATAAAGATTATAAATAAAGTGGACCACTTTTAATTTTTAATGGATTGGAGAGAAAAAATTTGGTTTTAGAGACTTTTGTATTACTTTGTTTTGATCATAATTTTAAAGATTCTATTTGTTGGAAGTTTTAATTTCATAAAATATTTTGTTCTCTATGGCAAAATTTGCACTGACTTTAAGGTGCTTAAGTTTCCATGTTTTTCTGTGGGTGCTAGAAATGTGGTTTTTTTTTCTTTTAGCAGGAAAGTTATTTTGAATTGTACATCTTTAATCATTCTTGTATTTACAGATGGCATCCTATAAGGCAGGTGAAGGCAACAGGATGTTGGCATATGAGAATAAGTAAAGTTATGCCTAAATAAATCAAAGTCAGAGCTGAAAATCAAAAGCATTTATTGGAGTTTAGGTATTATGTGGCACACATTTCTAAAAAAGCAAGCAGAAAATGATTATAGACATCTCAGGACTGAAGTTAGAATCTGTAGTCTGATAATGCTTCAAACCAACGTTACATTATCTGAATTAGTAAAGAGATGGAAAAAATGAAGAAAATTAAGAATATTGTCCCTCTCTTTTATTACACATCCTTTGTCATACACTTTCCAGTTACTACCCTGTCTAGCAGTCATTGCAATTCAGTGCTACAAATTTTGTCTCATTCATTTTCTAGCCAGATGAGCACATGCACACGTTAGGGAACCATACCCTTACGTTGATTACGGTTATAAAACTATGATCCTCCTCTCTTTTATGTTCTGTTCAATGAGATTACTGGTTGATAAATGTCACGATGTCAGCTTCAGTTTATGATTATTAAGGCCTTATAATTTAGTTTTAATTGGTGCTCCTAAAAATTCACAGCACAAAAAGAATCCCTTAGAATCACATATCCTGCATAAATGTAATGTTGCTAATGGATTTGGTTTAGCATGAAGTCTACACATCTCTGTCACCTTCTCCATTTCCAGACTATGTATTGAATTTTGATCACCGTATTAATGATGCTTGACTCTAACATTGAATTTTATTGGATCCTCTGTTGTTCTCTCACACTGTGTGGTAGAATTCCAGGAAAAACTACTTAATCACATAATGTATATAAAAAAAATTGACTGAAAGGCAGTGAGGACTGTTAAAAAGGATTCACTGATATTGCTTTTTTTCATGTTTTTGAAGACTTTGAAATTAAATCTTGCTTTCAGTGAGAACTGTCAGTGAAGTAGTAAACCTGGTTTTTGTTACTGCAGTTTTGGTTTGAGAGGTTAATCTCAGGCCCACTGGACAGAGTTTTCACCTCCAGTTCGATTTTAATTGTCGACAACTACCTGTCTGGGATTGAAAGGGATTCTCACAAAAACTTACAGAAATTCTTTTCATTGTTATACCTTGCAAATGATTGAAATGGAGCATAGTTGACTGGCAATATCCCTTTGGAGAAGATGGTTACTGGCATTATTTTTTTTTTATTGGACTTCGCTACCTTGCTTGTTTTAGTTCCATAAAACAGATTGATACCCATGGAGATATACAGACCAGAAGAGAAAGGAACGGAAGTATCAAAACCAAGACAGACAAGAAATCCTTAAATCAGGGAGCGCGAGAGGGAGATGGGTTGGTGGAGCCAC
>NW_010563778.1:0-968 GCF_000687285.1 Phaethon lepturus | reverse complement strand
GGACCCTCCTGCAACAGCGCGCCGCTGTCCCGGCAACTTCCCTGGCCGCTCGCTTCGAGAAAAAAGGGGGAAAAAAAATAAAATAAAAGAAAAGTAAGGAAAAGAAAAAAAAAAGAGATAAAAGAAATCGGGGAAAGTCAGTTTGACTGAAGGTGTTCGGGTTCATTTCCATGAATTTTACTTTGCAGCAGGAAGGTTAAAATAAGTGCTTAGGTGTTTAATTTCTCACCTAAACAGCAGACTTGGTAATTTTAAGGGAAATAAAAAAAAAATTACATTGTATCAGCTCTCACTGTCGCCAGCTCGGAGAAATGAAATAAATCAAAGTTAAAAGCTTGAGTATCATTTAATTATGGTGCGAATAGCGCTTGGAAAGAAGTAGAACAACATCTCTAAACAAATTATGGCCCGGCCAGGAAGGAATTATTAGATTGAAATTTCATTTAGGCTCGGGAGACACAGCGCTTCAATATGTAATCTGTTATGCCTCATCTGATTTGTATGCTTAATTCAGGTTGACGAATTTATTAGTTTTCATAATAGTAAAAAAATTGAGCAGCACTATGGGCTAATGCATTGTGTGTACTATAAATTGTATGTCACCGTTGAAAGGCTGAAGTCTATAGAAATCTTTTATTAATGACAACATAGGAAAGAGGATTTTCTCGCAAGCCTTTAAGGAGTTCATGCCAAACCTCCGCGCTTCGTCTCTCAGTAGTCTATTAACATATCGTCATACTAATTAGGCTACTTCATGAGTGATATAATTTCAAACTTTAAATTATGTTCTAATTAACAAGGGTTGTCCAATTTGCTTAATCTTCAAAAGGCTTTTGGCTCGTCTAATTAGTCTAAAGCATCGAGCATCTCCAACGCCCAAGAAAAAGCCATCGATAACACCGTTGCGTGCTGGCGGAGCCCACGCGGGGCGCGGCCCGCCCGTGGCGGAAGGGGCTGTCCGGGGGGCA
>NW_010563777.1:0-8405 GCF_000687285.1 Phaethon lepturus | reverse complement strand
GCGGAGCCGCGCGGTGATTGGTGCGTTGCAGAGCCCGCCCCGCTGCACGGCCGGGGAGCCCTTCGGTGTGCTCGATTTGTGTTTCTTTGGACTAACAAAAGTGTATTTTCCTCAGAATTTCTGCCACCAAATCGCCCCAATTCCCCGGTGAGGGAGGAGAAGAGCAGGTACTTGCGTTCGGGAGAGTTTCCAGCCGCCAACACGCGGGCTGCGTTAAAGGAGAAGCGAGAAATCCCGTGTGCTCCTGCTGGAGAGACCTCTGAAGAGAGAAACTTTTGTTTTTCCTTGCAAATTAAAAATTTCCTTTTGACATAAATGTTACAGCAACGACTCAGTCTGATTCTTTAGAGGGTTTTCTTGGGGTCAAAGTTGAAATCTGCAGTTTTAAAGCTATTTTGACAGTTTAAATTGATTTTGAAGAGGAGGAAGTAACACAAACTCCTCTTTCAGCTCTGAATATGGATTAAGAACCGGTTCCTTTGACCATGTGTTTTACCTCCTAAAACGCTAAAGTCTAGTGAAATTGTGTCTCATACAACCTCCTATTGCACTTTTTATAGAGCCATAAGCAATTTGTTAATATCTGGAGATGTAGGTACATACAGTTGTTTTATTTTGTCTTGCTGGCATTTCAGCAGAAGTGAGGCAACTTACCCTGCTACTCTGTGTTGGCTCTTTTCTTTCTTTTGTTTGTTTTCCATATGAATTTCTGTACGAATTATTAAGTAAATCAAGCTATTTGCTTTTCATGTTGCATTTCAATTTCAAGTAAACAGTCATTTGATACCTGATGTTACAAAACTGTGGCATTGTAAAAGAAAACAACATCCTAAACTTCTGGTGATATTTGCTGAAATTATCTTTGTGGCTCTAGTAATTTAAGATGTGCAGGGACTAGCGCAGCAGTTTAGTAGTTATGCTCTTCCTGCTCAGAGAGTATTATATTATTATGTATTTTCTCTAATAGTAGTAGAATTTAAAACCGTATTACTGTTTGGGTTTTTTTTTTTACAAATCTTGCACAATATGTCTACAGAAAGATATATCTAAAGCCAGTTCTGAATCCTCTTCCCACTCTAAATAAAACCCACTTAATTCTTCCTTATGCATTATATAGCTATCACTGAAATGAGAAAATGCTTTCAGGACAAAAACCAGAGCACTTTGTGATAACCTGAGTTTTAACAAGGGGAGAGGTAGGTCATAGGTCATTCCTAAAGAACCAGGAGGAATTCAATCAATATTGATATCTGGTGGAAGATGGTGTAATGTGCTGAAGAGAAAAGAGCTCTGGAATATTTCCTTAATCTGTACCTGATGATAAACAAGTGCATTATCCATTGCCTTTTGTAGTTATTTAAGAATCACAAAGACTACACTTCAGCCCTGCCCTCTGATTTCCTTTGATATTACCAGATGCAACATATAATGTGAATACATTATTTAAGTACATAAGCAACTGAAATTTCAGATTGTATGAATAGGTGGTTTTGGGCCAATATAATCCTATTTCCACCTTATTGTTTCATTTACAATGGCTATTTTGTAAATACAAAATACAAAACAATATTTTTGTGACTATTTTGTGTATATGACATGAAAACATTTTAGTTTGCTGTAAAATTGGCTTTCAGTGAATATGAAACCATGAATAAATACAATGAAGGGAAAAATTGCAACCTGCACCCTAGAAGGAAAAAAAAAAAAAAAATCAGAGAAAAGGTTGCAGGAAAAGTGCACCTGAGCTCTGTAATGCTCAAGAGGAAGATAATTAAGAGAAAGGCTAATCAAATTGGGACTTTCAACGTCTTGCTTGTAAAAGTTATGTAACATAAAAAAAGGACACAGGAATGTAACAAATTGTAGTAGATGTTGGTATTGAAGCTATACCTTCACAAATTACCAAAACTGAAGTAAAATAAATGTATATATTTTTAAGCCTATGTCCTGTGTTTGTTTGTAAATCAATGAATGAGACTTTCCATTGACTTGACTACATAGTGAAATAAAGTAGCAATGCTGGGAGGAGATAACATTTAGCAGCTACCAGGACACTTCATAGCACATAGACAGAGGAAAAGCATAGACCATGAGTGACATGTCAGCAAAATGAAAACTCATGTTGCCTACTCTTGCTATTTTGAACTCATACACATTTACTTCAGTAACCTTCACTGGAGGAGATTTAAATACTCCAGACATCAGTTGTGGCTTCACAGAGTGTTGATTCACATTTATTGGTGGCTGAAATTGAGGTTACCATCCCAGTTGTCTGCCTGGCTTTTCTCCCAGCAGTTGCTACCCTCTCCCCGTTCCCAATACGAAAGATAATAATAAGTGTAACAGCTTCTAATCTCCAACAGTTATAGTCTACCATCTTAAACTGAAGTAGCTTCATAAATTTCATGACACAGAGAGAAGCTCTGATGTTTCTTTCTTAATGACTTTGCAGCAAAGACATAAAATAACTAGGAATGTAGAATTGCTGCTGGGAACATGTGTTCTTCTCTACATGAAAGAAATACATGCAGGAAAAACATTTTTGAAAGTTAAGGTGCATTTGGCAATTTTAAAAAGTCTTTGCTCCACCGTCAGAGCAGATAGTTTAGAAGGAACGGACAGATGTACTCAGGCAAAGAAAAAATGTGGTGAAGCGTTATATAAAAGGCAGTAATGGCAGTTTCACCTTTGGCTGGGCAAATGAGAAAAGGAAATAATCATGTTTTAGGTATAGGATAGAAAGATGTCATGGAGAAGGTATCACAGACTCTGACATGCAGTTTGGCTTTCCCAGTGGGACTGGAGGGAGGTAGACTTCATCATTCATTAAAAAAGGAGAATGATATCGGGATCTTCAGAGATACTTTTGGAGAGAACATCACTGTAATGTCTACTACATCTGAATTACTTCGATCGCTCTCACCTCATCGGCACCCCAGTAGGTCACACTACATCACAAACCTGCACAAGATTGCAATCTGAACACTGCAAGTCACTTCCCTTCAGATACCCAGTCTGTACAACTTTTGCAGTTATCTACTAAGACCTCTTGGCATAAGCAAGGAGACACATGAACAGCAGCCAAGGGCTGGCACCGCACCCGAGAGCTATCAAACATTCCCATCTCCAGTTTAGGACCTGCCAGTACTTGTTCCTAAGAAAATGAGCTCTGCGTTATATTTAGATATGTTTGCAATAATGAGAGGTAGCAGAGTAGTCGTTCTCAAGCAATTTTGTTAGGAGGCATTAGCATGAGAGCTAGCCACACAAATGTGGCTAATGGGCTGCTCTACCTGCTGTAGGCGAGTCCTGTGGTCAGTCATTCTTAGACAGCTGGAGGAAGTACAGCTTATATGTCTGTGCACCACAGCCTCTCTCCTTCCTTCAAGTGACAATTTCCAGAGAGATTTAGGTGAGGGCCTTTACACTATGTGCTGCACTCCAGCACATATGTTCCACAGGAAGAAGGTGTAAATACTCTCTGCAACTGTGATTACGCTCCTATTACAGTGTTACACCCATGCCTTACTTGCCCTCAGTGACTTCATCCTTCATCTGAGTTATAAATGTAATAACTCGTGTGATCAAACCAGCCAGCACAGTTTAACAGCTTTTAACCCTCAGCTAAGCAATTTTAAAGTGGTACCTACCAAACTAAAAACTCCTTGCAGCTCAGCAGACAAGTCTCTGCCTACATAATACTAATGTTGCTGCTTGCTGCTGCTAAGACTCCCAAGTGTGACGAGGCCACACAAGGTCTTTTAAATCCATTGTATGGCTGAGCATCTATAGTGGGCAGGACAAATAAGGTAGGGCAATGGATGATTGTCCCTGCAGACTCAGCTTTCTGGAATGTTGCACACTCCTCCCTGTACTCTTGGTTAAGGGTTGGGGCACCTATTGTGGCCTCCCTTCATTAGTGTCATGGCATGTCATTTGAAAATTGAAAACATACAGTCCAAAACCTGGATATGTCCGTAGTTCAGAGAAACTGGGAAGGATGCCTTTCTTGGGAAAGTGAAAAAAACGAGCAAAAACACAAGGGCCGAAAAACCATTCCCAGAACAGCTAATGAGGAAAAAAGATGGACTTTGTTGTCTGCTGTACTGGAGATTACCAGGTTAATACATTTATACTTTTCTCACACAGAGGCAAAGAAAAGGTCCTCACTGTCAGTTAGATATCAAAGAACAAAATTATTTTTAATGTCTTAAAGTACTTTGGTCTTCTAAAACTAACCTAAGGCACTTGACTAACTGTCTTCTGGACCACCCTGGCATGCTTGGAATGTAGTCATCAACCAGCGATTGAGGACCTCTGGCCCTGAGAGAAACTGTCCATGAAAGGTAAGCAACATTAAGAAGCTCCATCAGCCATGGCTCCCCAAAGAAATCATCTCCTCCTGAATCGACAATGCCTCTCTTTCACCTGAATTTAATAGTGAATTTCCACCAAGGAAGGGTGCCGCCATGCTGTCCTTTCAGAGCAGCCACTCCCTCAGCACTGAAGCCTAGCTGCTCAGACCAGTAAGCAGCTCACACAGAGTGATGCTGAGCAACTTAACTCTTCCTCCCCATAACACCTGGGCATTTCTGCATGCTTTCTGCCCTCTACCCTTTCCTATTTGTGTGCCAGTGCTCCCCGTGACTGCTGGTAAGAGGGAGAGAGATATGTGACCAATCTATGCGTCCCCTCCCACTCCAGCCAGTACCATGTTTAGTACCCATGGAGGAGCAAAGTGTCCTTGAGCACGTAATGCATGCACAGCTCATCTGCAATCTGCCGTCTCCGTGGCTGGTAACAGCCCAGGTACTGATGTGACAGGCTTCCAGGTACCTTGGGTTGGCAGGCAACCCATTTTTTTGCCATACAGGCAGTGATGGTGGCATCTAGACACAGTGTAGGCTGGAATTCTGGCATTGCTAAGAGCCAAAGCACTGTGTCACACACCATGTAAAGGTGTTCTCATTAAGTGATTCTGCCTTGCTGGTTTTCCTCGGAGGTGTGGGGGTGAAGCAGGTACTGGCTCCAGATAAGGCTGTTTATTGCCATCTTTCTAGAGCAGAAGTATCACAAGGTAGCACTTGGGTGCCACAATATAGGCTGGCTGTCTTCCCATAGAAAAGAGCAAAAAGGTTTGGAAGAGTTGTTCAGTGTGCAAGAGTGCTGTAGCTTTTGTTTTTTACAGTACACGCTTTGCAGCTGTGCAGTCCATGGGCTGGTGCCAGAGCGGCACTGTCCCCGGTTAGGATGTCATCCAGACTGCCAGGGGCACTGGAAGGGCTGGCTGATGCCCAGATTTCCCCACAATATACAAACGAGGCCAGTCACTCAGCATGCCTGCTATCAGACAGTTAGGAAGTTGGGAATCTGGCTTCACAGGCTCACGAGAGTATGTGTATACAGTGTGGGCACATTCAAGAAGAATATATGTCACCTATTTTGCCTGCAACTTGCCTTGTATGATCTGGTCCCAGAAAGAAGGATTGGCTTCCATAATAAATATAATTAAGTCTAAATCTTGGTCTTCCTGACATAGTTTTTTTTCTGTTTTGGACACTGAAAATGCAGTCAAGTTTTGGTTGATTTGTGCATGAAAGAAGGAGTAGAATAACAAGTTTTAATGCTTGTGTGCTGTTTGAGGTTAGTAGTTTGTAATGTGTTACATTTAATTCTATGGTTAACAAGACTAGCACAGAAGGCCAGCACTGAGCAGCTAGGAGCAGGGATCAGCCTGTGTCCAGCTGTATAGAGGTGGTAAGAAAAGAGAAACCAGCTGAAGTTTTCAGTTTACCCAAACTGCAATAGGAGACATGAGACACCTACAAGAAAGGACACTTAATAGCCCAAATTACCCAAAGCGGTTGAGAAAAGGGCTTGCTGATCAATAAGGTAAACATTTGAGTAATTCTGACATTAAGTGTCCAGTTCTAATGTACATTCATTTATATAAACATCCTCCTGGGGGGGAAGAAAAAAGTAAAAAAGAAAAAAAAAAAGAAAAAAAAGTACCAAAACAACCTAAGTGGAGACAAAGGTGTAATCTGTGCTTGTTTTATTAATTCTTTAGAAGAAAACAGGCCTTGACATACTTGAGTACATGGAAAGGTTTTCAAAGGTTACTGCTGTCAGCCACATCACCGAATGAGGACAGGAATGATTTTTTGCATTTGACACTAATGAAAAGAAAAAGGGTCTTACACTTGAAAACTGTTTGGTTTTAGGTTTTTATTTTTTTTAATTTTACAGCATGTGCTTATTCTCCTAACATGGTGACTGGTTTTAGCTCTGGGTTTTTTTGGTGTTTTTTTTTGTTGTTGTTTTTGTCACCTTCTGCTCCCTAGGGTAGCAGAGTCACCTGGCTATGGTCTCTTCAGTGTTGAGGGAGACACTAGCTGTATTGGACTAGTATTAGGGACACACAAGCCATAGGTCTGGGAGAGGACAGAGGAAGACTACAGCATGTAGTAGCAGAACGTGTTTCTGCAGTTAGGAATACCAGCATGGATCCAGAGTGGGAAGAAATGAGTGGGCAATATGAGTGGGACAGTCTTGAGATTGTGCTGCCCTTTGAATTGCATTCAGGACAGAGACTTATGATCATAACACTGGAAGAACTGAGTAATTCACAGGAAAAGTACACCTGGGCCAATATCCTATCTGTGACAGAGGCCAATAAAAAAAGAATGTAAGAACAATAACTGATATGTCATCAAAATTATCCCTTAGGTCCTAGTGATTTGTAGGCCAGGGACTCACCGAGTCAGAGGGGATGTCTTTGAACTGGAAAGCCTTGAATGGATTTTTCTCCTGTGTGTTTATTGATTGCTTTCTATGGACATAACATCTCTCATTTTTCATACTTTGGGACATGGCTTTGGCACAGCAAATTACAAAAGGTCAAGGAATAGGTACAGGGGGAGTGGTAGATGGACAAATGGGTGATGGACATCTATATTACATGGAGTGCATCAGTTTCATAGAGGAGAATCTAATTTATATACTTAAGTGTCCTCAGTGTGTGTATGTTACACAATGGTGCTGGAAAACATGCTTTCTATGGTGTAGATGAAGTGGGACGAAGTTGCAACCAGCAAAGAGAATGAACTCAACCCTCTTTCCTATAACTGAAGAGAATATACTTGAAGCAGAAGGAATGACAAGTCATTTGAAAGAACAGAGAAAAAGAGATCAGGAGTCTTTGGGGGCAGGCAGAGATATTCCTATATAAAATATCTGAGTTGAAAGATGCTGGGAAAGCATTACTTCACCATTATATTTTTAGATCCCACCACTCACACACACTTTCCCTCCTGGAGTCACTGTCACTGAGGCAGAACCAAATGCAAGTGTCACTGAGAAAAAGGGCTGTCAGAGTTCACAAGGATCTCCCTGAGACCTTCATCTTGAAGTGCTCTCCTCTGTCTCAGTGTGGATAATGATGTGTGTAATCAGCCATGATGAGCACAGGCAAATTCTCCATATTGGAATTATGCTAATTCATAGTCCCAGAGGGACCTGAGCTACGAAAGGAGGGCTGCAAAGATAGCCAGCAGAAAAAAGGTGTGGATTTCAAAGTCATGATGACTGATTTTCAGAGTCGTGAAGTCGTACCAAAATAAGAAAGAGAAATGTTGTCACTGGCAATGTAGACTGGTGAAAGGTATTACATGAAAAAAAGAGCATCTATCCACTCAGAATGATGTCAGGCCTTTGAAAACATGGAGGTACACATGGACATAGCTAATGTAGTCATTTTTGTTGTGTATTTGACATACATGACTAATTTTCATCAGTTACACTTACAGTTACTAGCAATGACCTAAATGGAAATAGAATGCTTTTTGAATTAATTCTTTTTTGAATGAAGTGACCAGGATGTCTGGGACTTACTATGAAGCAACAATCCAGACACAGGACAGAAAATAAAGGGCCTTCTCCAGGTCTATGCTGAAAAAGCCCTTTGTGGACTCACCAATGATGCTACAGTCTGAGAGTCAAGCATAGCCAGCTCATAGAAAAACATGCATTTCTTTCCAGACTGAGATGAAGACATAGAAATTATTTTCCTGATGCTTCACAGCATAAACCAAATACTAGCATAAGGCCACAGAGGTGACCTGTCATTTTTTACATTTAGCAGTTGGTTCTCAATAATACCATCAAATCCTTGTGATGTGACCTCTGAACTAATCAGACATGGTCAGCGTGACCGTAACAACGGTCCGCAGAGGCCTCAAGGCCGCCAGATCCCTGCGAAGTGGGGGCGCGCTCGGTCCCTCGTAAAAGGACGGTGTGTGCGCCGTCGCCCCGCCCGGAGGGGAAGATGCCGGGAAACGGCGGCGCTTCTGGGGCCCCGGGGCTGGGGCACGGCGAGCGAGGCGGGGGCAGAGGCGGAGGCGGGG
>NW_010563776.1:0-2442 GCF_000687285.1 Phaethon lepturus | reverse complement strand
ACACCGTGACCGCAGCCCGTGAGCCTGGACTGCCGCAGCCCCCGCTGCGCCGCGGGCGGCCGAGGCGCAGGAAGGCAGCGCGGGAGCCCGTCAAAAGCCACAGCAAGAGCTCGAGAGGCTGAGATAACCCCATTACACACAAGCAACAGGTTTGGCAAGGGCCCCCGGACTACTCGTTTTTGACACCGAGGCCAATTTCTGGAGGTTGTATGTGAACAGCAATAGCCAAGTCTGGCTGCATGAGCCAGCAAAGGCATCTTTGCCGGATCGAGAGTACCCTGGCCACATGACATGTCCACTTCCACCGCAGAAACGATCTTGTTCTGTACCCTGTCTGTACAAAAACCCAGCGAACAGAACGCTAACAGGAAGCGCATCCTACCAAGTCTTTACAAGCTCCAGTTCTATGGCCCGTCTGTAACAAGGACACACGAAGGCAAAATACCACTTGTTAAAGGGGATTGGCTGGCTGATGGTAAACGCAGTGGTCTGATCCCCGGAAAGCTATCTCCTGGGGTCCCAGAGCCAGAAAACCAGCAGACTCAAGTCCTCCAAAATCTGTTCACGTCCTTGAAGGGACCAACAATAGATGTCTGGGAAAATACAGATCAACAGGGTAGGTGCGTAACGCGGCTTCCCCAGCGCAGCATCCTGAACCCCATCAACCCGCAGCTCAAGCATGTCCTAAACCTGGGGTTTTTAGAACTAGGCTGTGGGGTGGTTGTTATTACCTCTTGCCTGTGAGCTGAAGGATGCCTTGTGGGTCAGACAGCTGAAGCTATTGCAAGTGTAGCTGCACGTTCGGTCAGTACAGAGTTTGCAAAAGGAATCACAGGTTTGCCACTCAGCCATGGTACTGTGGGAAACGAACGTGCAGAAAGAAACGTAGAAATTGAAGTCACTTTACTACTCGATTCACCGAAAAGAAACATTTCTATTTATCCTGCTAAAACCTATAAAAGTCGTCAGATTATTAGACAAGGAAACCAATAGGTAAATTAGCAAAAGATTTCAGCCTGGAAAGTAAGTGAGAAGAAATGCAGCCTTTTTTTGCCACAAATCTCAACTTTTAAAAGTCCGTAAACATTGCTCAAGAGTTTTGTGGGTTGTTTTTTTCTCAGCTCTCTCTCCTCTGTACCTGGTCCATCAGAAAGGCATCGAAGCATTTGCCCTGGCAAACACCTAACTTATGGATAAATAAGTAGTGAGGCAAGAGAAACCAGAATAATAAGGCTATGCCCTAGAGTCAGTGAAAGGGGCTGCTCAAAGCCTGCCCAAATATTGTACCAACTGGATTTCCACGAGACAACAGCAGTGCTGCACAGAGGGCTGCTGTATTCACATCTTGGTCATCCTTGTTCCTCTTTCCTTGACGGAAAAAAAAAAAAAAAAAAAGCATGTATTTTCTACTGATGGGCCAAGAACCCTTTTGGGGCCCCAGACCTGTCCTGCTCGACTTGCTCTCCGAGCGCGTGTTTCTGGGCGGACACTCAGCCGGCAGCAGCCTCCCCACGGCACCCGGGCCCGCGGGACGAACAATCCCCCAGTGTTCGGCGTGCTGCAGGTGGCTGGGGGTGTCAGCTGGCTGCTATTTAGTACCGCTTCGCCATGTACAGGGAGGCAGGCCAGGCCGTCACTAACAACTCTGTGCAAACGGGTCAGGGAAAGCAAAATAAAGCCTGTGCAGCGGCAACCTTGAGGGGCTGGGGTTTGGCTGGCAAGGCCGGGCCTCGTTCCTCTTTAGGTGCTACTTAAAGATTGCTACTTGTTTGACTTGGAAGCGACTTCACATAGCTGGGGCTGCGCGAGACATGCGTCGCACGGAAAACAGCTGGAGGCAGGTGTGCTGCTTCTTTTATTTCAAGTCGTACTGGAGGAACACTTCCTCTGCCCAGTTCTGAGGGGTTTTCTTTTTAGAAGTCTGTTTTCATAATTTGTTTTCCAGTGGAGAAAAATTACTGTAAAAATAGTAAAGAATTCATTTGCATGTCTTTGAACTTGGGATGGTTGTTTTGGTTTTTTGTTTGCTTTCAACAGAAGAAAAAAAAAAAAAGATAAAAGACCTCGTACAATTACATGGAAAAATACAAGCAAATAACTTTCCAAATCTTTTCCTATTTTCCACTGACCTAAGAGTAAAACACGATCCGTGCCGCCCCTTCGCTGCTGATAACGGTTGCAGAACCTCTTGCAGTTACATTTTTTCTTGGGGGGATTATGAAACGGGACTCAGATGTAGGTTTGGGATTAGACGAATAGCTCAACTTCAGCAAACCAGATGTCTCCAAAGCCTGCGTTTAAGCCACGGCCGAGGGAGCGTGCTGGCAGTGCGAACAGAGCGCAGGCATGCTGGTTGCAGGCCTGGGGACTGCAGCCGAGGGAAGGTCACACAGACAGGCCGTCAAAAACCGCCCGGGAAACGAAACGAGGAAAACAGATCTC
>NW_010563775.1:0-771 GCF_000687285.1 Phaethon lepturus | reverse complement strand
GTCCCCACCTCCAGCTTCTCCCCACCTCCAGGTTCTCCAGGTTCTCCCCACCTCCAGGTTCTCCCCACCCCAGGTTGTCCCCATCCCAGGTTCTCCAGGTTGTCCCCACCTCCAGGTTGTCCCCACCCCTTGGTGTCCCCACCTCGAGGTTCTCCACATTGTCCCCACCCCTTGGTGTCTCCATCTCCAGGTTGTCCCCACCCCTTGGTGTCCCCACCTCGAGGTTCTCCAGGTTGTCCCCACCCGGGGTTGTCCCCGCCCACGGTGTCCCCACCGCCCGCTCCGGGTTGTCCCCAGGGCAGTGACGCGGAGGTGGGCGAGTCCGAGTCGGAGATGGGGTTCTCCAGGATGTCCCCACCCCAGGTTCTCCTCGTTGTCCCCACATCCAGGTTCTCCAGGTTGTCCCCAGCCCTTGGTGTCCCCATTCTTGGTGTCCCCACCTCCACGTTGTCCCCACCCCTTGGTGTCCCCACCTCGAGGTTCTCCAGGTTGTCCCCACCCGGGGTTGTCCCCGCCCACGGTGTCCCCACCGCCCGCTCCGGGTTGTCCCCAGGGCAGTGACGCGGAGGTGGGCGAGTCCGAGTCGGAGATGGAGGACGAGACCTTCAACCCTTCCGAGGAGGACTACGAGGAGGAGGAGGAGGACAGTGATGAAGATTACTCCTCCGAGGCCGAGGAGTCAGGTGTGTGGGGGGGTGACATGTCCTCAGGGGGTGGCCCATCCCACCCCGGGCCACCACAACCCCACGGAGACCCACCACGTCCCCACGG
>NW_010563774.1:26821-34528 GCF_000687285.1 Phaethon lepturus | reverse complement strand
GTGTGGTCCGAGGCCAGGAATCGGGAAGCCCATGCCCCAACGCCAGGTGGGCGCGACGTGCGCTGCCAGCCTGGCTCGCTCCTACGCCCGTTGCCAAGCACGTGTTTCTAAAGTGCTTCCTGAAGTGCGGGAAGGGTCCCCCGCGCGCGCCATGGCCTGGCTTGCAGTGCTCGACAGTTACCGTAAGTCTCTGCCAAAGGAACACTCTTGGTCCGTCAAGTTCAGTATTTTGCCTGAGGCAGCAACCAAGACAGAAAAACATTTTTAGCCAAACAGGGAATGACGTGTGGATACGGCAGGGGAAGGACAGGATCCTCCCCGGCCCTTCCAGTAATCGACTCACGCCCTGATGCGTGAAATGGGATTATTTCTAATCAAAGGTTCTTTAACCATAAGTATTACAGAGCCAAATATTACATAGCCCTTTTCAAATTTAGCTATAGTTAATTAACTCTGTGGTCCCCGGAGCAGGTTTCTTTCTGGAGGATTTTTAACCTACATTTTATTTTGCTCCATCTCTCTATAGCAACTCCCTCTCCCGTGTGTATTTTCTTAGGGCTTTTTAAAGGGTTTTCTGGTTGTTTGGTGGTTGGTTGGGGGCTGGGGGTGGTGTTTTGGTTTTAAGATTAATCCATTGGTAAATTAATCTTTTAAAGGACATTAAGACCTTCAGGCTATTCTTCCAAGCTACTGGGAAAAGCAGCCCAAAGTGTCAAGAAGAAATTCTTTTCTCTAAAGGAAAGTACTGTTGCTTTTTTGTACCAAGCTATCAAAGTCTATCAGACAAAGACTGATCATAGTCTTCAGGCAGTAAAATTTACAGAGCGCATGACACTTCTAAATCATAAAACAATCATCACATGTACTTACTTAATTTAGCAAGCCAATTCCAATGCCTGTGGTATCCACGTGAGGAATAAATTGTTTACTATGTGCAAACTTTGAAAAAAATGTTGTTTTGCCATATTATTAAAGCCATGACTAGCAAAATTTAATATATGTGTTTTGGTTGGATTCTTTCAGTTTAATATAGTACTCTAAGAACAGCTTAGTTATTAGAGTATGATGATTTATGGTTCCTGCTTACAAACAGGTAGCTATTATTAATAACCTGCATATGGAAGAGTAATATAAGATTACTAAACCAGGGTCCTGGTATTTGAGAAAATGATGTCAAATTTCTGAAAGGAAATCAAGCACATGTACCTCTTTCCCCTCCTCTCTTCGTCCACAGCTGCTCTCTGTTGAAAAAGATCATACAAATCTAATCCTTTTTCTTCCACTTACTCTCTTAAAACACACGAAGCTTTTAATGGCATATGGGTATTTCTGGTTTTATCACCCATTTCCACGGATAACCTCTGCCATGCCCGGGCAATTCACACGCCAGGACTGCTGCTCAGGACCGTTTTGTTGCACACACCATTTAAGTTCAAGGGTTAACTCTGCAACCACAGCAGCTGTGGATTTGTTCTTCACTGACTCAGGGCACCACAGGAACCCGGGCACCCCAGCGAGCCCTGCCTCCCCTGCGCGTGCCGGGGGGTGCCAGCGTGTGTCGTGGACGGTCACCAGCATCCCCCGCGCCTCCCGCCGCAAAGCACTCGCGCTCAGGTGGCTGTGTGGCTCCTTTAGTTCCTCATCTCACAGCTCCCTGCAAAGTTAGTGACAGCACCTCCTAAAAACATGTATTTTCTGTTTCCCAGAGCTCTCTCCCCAGTGGCAGGGAGAGCTGACAGGCTTGGGTGCTCGGGGCTGCCGGTGGCATTCCCAAACTGCTGCCTCTATGGGAAACCGGGTAACAGGGACACAGCAGGCGTGCAGTAAAGAGCACTGAGCCTCTTGAGACAGCCTAATTCCCCCTGATGGAAGCTGTTTATTCTTTTTATTGCTGCACTGTTGACTTTATTTGAAATACCCTGAAGCCAGATCTCCTAGCTGCAGACGCACAGCATGGTAAGCCACCGTACAGGCACTCCTCCCTGGGAGAGCACGAGTTTTGAGTTACAGATGCTGCTCCGCCTGACGGTGCGGCGACAACGATGCTTTGCATGGCATTTCCATGATAAAACATACCTGGACCTTAGGGCTGGCAGGAGCCTGGTATCTGGCAGAAAGCCTGCTCAGAGGATGGCGTGGGGGGAACCTCTGTGCCTTTGTGGAACTGAAAGGCTCTTTATGCTGCAAAAATTGCTTCAAACAACAGAGCAAACTCCCAAAAGAAACGCTCTGTATAAATCAGTATCTCTTCGTTAAAGGCAGTGGCATCAGGCAGAGCTACCCAGGCCAGGGGAACGTCCCCGTGCAATCACACAGGAAAAGTGCCGCACGAGGCGAAGCTGCTGCCGGTGCCGGCTCTGCAGGCACAGACGTGCCCATGCAATTAGCCACTGATGGAAACAACGATGACATGAGCTGCAGGAGATGCCTAAAGATAGATCCTAATCAAGTGGTCTGTGGCTTCAGCACCTCTGAGTCTTCCTCTTATTCGGGAGGCTGAAGCCCACACACAAAATACAGGCATGGTGCCCGACAGCCCAGCTCCGCCAGCCCCACGGCTGAGGCCATCGGCACGGCGCGGGACCACATGCTTCACCAGAGCAAGTGGCAAGTCCCGCAGGAAAACCTGAGCATCGATCACTTCACTTACCAGGTAACAGCAGCCTAACTCCTAGTCCTCCACAGTACCTGGCACTAGGTAGAAAAAACAGTTCTCCCTATTTCTTCTGTTCCGTTTCCTTTTTTCCTCAGTTATTCTTTACTCTTTCTTTAAAGCTACATTATCCATGTGTACGTATATTGTATTTTCTGGCCTCTACTCTCTTGATGTTGCTGCAAATCTGAGAGCTTTGCTGCAAGGGAAGTAAAGCCAACTGAAGATTTTTGGCATAACAACTTCGACTGCTGTTTCTGTTTCCTAACTTGACTTAAGCATCACTCAACCATGTGAAAAATGACAATGCCATCAGCTAAGTTTTCTAGGGACCAGACAAGTTGTCAGTAACGTGTAATATTAAATTCCTCAGAATTCCCCTCCTTTACTTGCTTGTTTGTCTCAGATACGGCAAACACACTAATCCAGAGAAGCAAGCTGCTGTTTCAAAAGGATTTACAGGAGGCGGAACAAGTTTTGGTGGATCAGTAGGTATTGACACCAACTGTTACATTTTACTCTGCTAAATCTAGCGATATCTTTCATGTGACCACTTCAAAATATTTTGCAGCCATTTCACACAGAACTGCAGAGGGATGGATAAGCAGCTTTATCTGCACTTCACATACGTGGCCAAAGAGATTAACTCGGTCACACAGTTAATGACAGAAATGAGAGACGAACCCAGGCATTTTAATATAAACACATGCTTCTTTTGAGGAAGAGGCACAATGGTACTTCACGTCCAAGTCTAATTTGATCTGTCTCTATATTCTTCTCTTCTTTTCTAAAGGACAAAACAAAAAGGCCACTGGAGACAGAGGAAGGTATAGACGTGCTCTGTGCCACTTCACGGCTCCTCTGATCGAGTTTTACATTTCTCATTAAAACTGCAGCCCTGGGAGGACTCTCCACCCTCTCCCAGAGCAGCTGGGACCTTCTTTCTCGCCAGAGCAGGAGATTAGCAGAACAGCTTTGTTATAAAAGTCACTACTCTGTGGTGACGCTGAGGGCACAAGAAATGTCAAGGCTGCGCCTAATGGATGAGACTGAGCCACCTGGGATTTGGGGGAAAAGCTGCTAAATTAGCTGCTCCAGTGTCCTGATGGTTCACATTTGTGTACAAACCAAAAAACCGCACACGGCAAGTTGTGCTTGACATGAAGGGTGCGCGAGAGCCCCCCATCAACCCTCCAACCTCGGAAAGACAGCCCGGTGCATCGTTCATCAACCCCCGCCGGTGATGCAGGGTGGAGGAGCGGGGAGAATTTGCGTAACTGCAATACACGGACACTGCTGGGATCCTATTAAGCATGGCCAGCCAGGTTTTGAGCTAAACCAAAACTCCGTTCTTTGCATGAAGCCCCTCCGCACTCACTCTCTCCCTGCAGCCCTGCTCCTCCCGGCGCACGCAGCTCCCCCCGCAGCGCCACCCAGGGCCCTGCATCGCCCTGCTCTGCTCAGGCTGCCGCAGCCAAGGGCTCTGCTGGCTCTCCACCAAAGGCAAGATCCTCCTCCTCCGCTCAGACCCCTCTGCTGCGTCCCATGAAGCGGCAGGGCTGCCCAGGGGGCAGAGGACCCACGTCCTGCGTGCCGCCATGGTACGGACCCGCTGTTTGCAAACAGCGGGGCCGTTCCCGAGAGCGAAAGGCACTGTCTTCTCATCGCTGTTAAACGTACTAAGGTTAAAACACAAACTTTAAAACTACATCTAAAAACATCTGTTTTCTTAATTTTCTTTTATGTGGATCACACACCTACAGAATGCGCAACACTGTTGGATCCGATGGCTGTCCTTTCTTTCAACCACTGTCAGTACTAGTGGGACACAGTTAATGGGATCCCCTTCTTCTGGAGCGTGCTGAAACCTTTTCTTGCCATGCTCTTGCAAAATATATTGAATTTGTACAAAAGTCTGTTCAAATAAACTGCTCTTCCTTTGGGGATTTAAAATTAGGACACCCGTGTGCAGCTCACACATCTGATATTTTGTTTTCTTTGCTGAATAGAATATATAATTAGGGGAATTTAGCTGCACAGAGTTGAAGATGCTTTAGTTAAAAGTCCCCTGAAGGAATTCCTGGAGTGCAGAAGAAAAGCCATCTGCTGACTCCAGTGGAAGTGTCAGCAAGGAAATAAAGTTGGGAGGCATAATATAAACAGCCAGAACTAAAATGGAACTCAGCAACTCTCCAGGAAATCAAAGTCCCCAAAACTCCATGAAAATAAGTCATTCTTGCTTTAAAAAAAAACCCTAAATGAGAAAGAGAGAGAGAATATACACAACAAAAAGCAGAAACCCCACAGATAAATCAAGGTGTTATTGTACCTTGCTGCTCAAATGTCTCCATGATCAAGTTGTTAGTTTTTTATATGACTACATACATCTTAAATAATAGAGAGAACAAAAAGGACATACTGAGAATATTTTATCATATCTCAAAATCTTGACACCATCAGGGGTTTTGCATCAGACTTACTTTAATTAATGCTAAGAAGAATAAATATATGTCAGTGGGTTAATAAAGGAGATAAACACTCCGGCACATTTTTAAATTATACATTTAGGTAAAGATGAAGCCAGCAGACTAACTTGGTACTTATAGATCAGTTATTTACGTGATCGTTGAAGGAACTCTAGCAGGAAGAAACTGCATAGCGCAATCTAGACCACTGTGAAGATGCCCATTAAAGGAAGAAATGGAAATCCCTTCTCTTGAATCATTTAAAAGCAGTTCATAGGAGTCACTGATACACACGCGAGTTCCAATTCCTACCATCACTATGAAACCTGCTTCCTGCAGTTCCTACCCTGAGGCTATTTCGTGCAATGAGCACTTTGGATACAGCTCAGAAAGTGCCTTCCCTGGCGAGGAAAGCACTTCCACATGTGCTTAACTGCCACCAAAGTTAGGGAGAGCTAAGTGCCTGCTCATACTGATAGAAACTACAGATGTGTGCATTAGAAAAAAAAAATCTTATGTTTCAACAACAAAAACAAGGATGTATCTGATCTTCCTAAGAGTTTATCTCTTTCAAATGCAGACTAATTGATGGGCCAGGAGGAAACCTCAGGCACACCTGGCTTGCCCCAAGGCAAATTCTCCTCCAAAAGCTCTGGACTTTGAGAAGCTCCAGCTGAAGGACATCCTGCTGTGTGGGAGCCACAGCAGATGAAGCCGTTGCTGTAACATGAAGGAAGCACCACGCCTGCGCAGTTCTGAAGGCAGAGCCAACATGCACCAACAACCAGACCTTAGCACACCCGTGATACAGCGTGAAAGGTGCTGAAAACATTCAAGCAATTTCTAGTTTGTAACTGTGTATTAGACATGCCTGAACCACTCAGTTCAATCTGGACTCCCCTGATTATGTGCTCAGGAAAGCGTTTGGTTCAGGCTGGTTCATACCCTGCAGTTATAATGAAAAACTCCACCTTTTTTTCCCAGACACTGATGAAAGTTTATATGTAGCATAAATGTGAATCAATTACTTTGTTGTATGATCATGTGGCCACCATATGGCTCAGAGGAGGCTAACTCTGGGTGTTGCCCAGAGAAGATGTGCATGCCCCATCACTGGAAGTGTCCAAGGTCAGGTCAGATGAGGCTTTGGGCAACCCGATGATCTTTAACGGTCCAAACTATCCTATGGTTCTGTGACTCCCATGTAACGGCAGCTCTAGCTCTGCTCATATATGCCTACATCAACTGGGAGGGAAGTCAAATGCGTGTGCACAGCTGGGAGGGAAAAAAACACCATGGAGAGAGGGAGAAATAAAATCCAATTTCCAGCACATTTTCAGGCCCTAGTTAAGCACGTTTTAAAGCCTCAACAAATACCTCTTGATTACCACCACATGGGAGCACATTTAAGGACCAAACCATGCCTAAGAGTTACCTGTGCACTTAGCGGTAGAAAAGGGGCAAAATGCATGCAGAGGGAGGAAACACTTACATCAATGAGGTCAGAGACGTCGTGGATGTAGTATTTACTGACAGCTGCGTTGGTGGCTGCCAGGGTCAGCAGGGAGTCATTCCTCGCTTTAGTACACTTCAGCTTGTTTTCAGAATATTTGGCTTGTCTCTGAAAAAGCGAAATGGAGCATCAGAGCACAAATAGGATGCTACTTTCACAGCTTCTCTTGCTGCAGGGCCCTGTAGCACCCTGCAGCCTGGATGTGACACATTAATTAATAAAATTTGGTATCGGGTATGAAAACAGGCACCCTTGCCAGGATGGAGGAGATCACATCTGAGCATCCCTGGTACTGTCAGCCAGCGCACAACGAGTGCATTCTGCGCAGATGTACTCAGTGCATCCCGAGCACAGCTGCTCCTCCTTTATCTGTGCATTCATGGAGGTTTTGGCATCAATCAAAATTAGAGGGCCAAATTTTCCTCCCAGATACACTGACATACATTTGGCCTTGCTCCAGGTTTATGCAGCTGTATCAAAGAGGAATCTGGCCCAGAGGCCCAAGCTACAAAATTTAGAACAGGACCCAGAATTCAAAACTCTGTAGAAAAGCAGATGTGCTCAGATCTGGGGCATTTTCTCAGGCAGATCACTGGTCTAAAGATTTAGCACAAAAGATTAACCCTTCAAAGAGGCTTGCCACTAGACGATGTCCTGGTGCTGGGTCAACATGCATGCAAAAGCTTCCTGCCTGGGGAAGATATCGCCTATCCTCAGAAATTAACAGAAAAATTAAACCGTTTTGGAGATCCTGAGATCTGGGGGAATTTGCTGAAGCCAGAATGGAGTTAAGTGTTTTGACTAGCAGAGCCAACTAAATGCTGCACTTTAACTCCCCAACAGCCTGTGGAGGAAGAAACACTGTTATTTTAGATATCCAAGCCTTTTTTTGCCTGCCACGAATCTCTGACTGAAGGAACCCTGGGACAGCTATTTGTTGTTAAAAGCGCTGTTTTTAAAAACAAGACATGAACAAACCACCGTCCCCTGTAGCAGCGTCCTGTGTCCGGATCAGAAAGCATCACTGTGCCAGCGCGCTGCCCTCCTTGGCGTCAGCACGGCTTCTCGGGTGTCCG
>NW_010563774.1:9700-26790 GCF_000687285.1 Phaethon lepturus | reverse complement strand
CCCGGGTGCCCCGCGGGGCCCGGCCCAAGCCGCCAGTGAGAGCGAGGGGCCACAGCCCGAGCAGCTGGTGTACGAACACCTCCCACCACCCGTCTCTGCCATGTGCTCTCGGAGCCGTCAGCCTCTGAGGCCCCTCGAGCCAGCCTGGAACACGTCATGGGTGGCCATGTGGCTCCCGCACAGGTCCACCACCCCCTCCAAGGCCGCACTGCCCGATGTCCCCCGTCCCCATTTCTCACTGAGCAGTGCCAGCCCAACTTTGGGTCAAATCCTTGCTACCAGCTGGTTTTGGCACTTCGCCACAGCCAGGAAGCAGTACAGAGCCTCCCTATGGCCTCCTCAGCAAAGCACACCCACGACTCGAGTTAGCAGGAGACATCCTCCCCAACCGCTTCCCAGGGCTACAGCAATAGAAACGGAACGGGCCGGAGCCAAGCGCTCCCGCCCACAGGGAGCCCCGACCCCAGCCTGGCTCCCCTGCCCTTCCCTCTCACCCACCTTCTCCTTCATCTTCTCAATCTTCTTGACGGAGCTCCGCCGCTGCGGCCTGTCCTCGTGCCGCAGCAGGTTCACGCTGATGTCCCCCGACTTGTTGAACTGCTTTTCCTCCTGCTTCTCCGCCTCCTTCAGCTTGCTCTCGGCGCTGATGCTTTCTGCATGATACATGTGGTAGGTCTTCATCACCTGAGGAAAGGCAAGTTTGTGAGTCGCCTGCCCCACGGCCGCACGAAGCATCAGTGCACGAGATGACAGCTGTGGGCAGTGTGGAGCAGTCTCAGCTGTGCCAGGGCTGTCTGAGGCCACTATGGCATTAAGGAACAACAAGGTGGGAAGGAAAAGGCCGTAAAATTAACCCCACCACTAGCCCTATTTCAAAACGGCACAGCGCTGAGGTAAGAACTGTTATCCCCGCTTGGTCCCCGCTGCAGGGACAGGCTGAGATGTGCCTGCAGCACACACCTGCGCTCAGAGAGCACTGTGTGTCTTCCTACAGGGAAACGAGAAATAACTTCCACTGCACGGCAGCTGGGGTAAGGGTCTCCATGACAAGAGACTGTGAGGAGGCCAAAATCAACCTGAAGTCACTTTTCGCCCAAGCCATCTATTCCTACACTTGAACTTGCCAAGCTAACCCATCAGCATAACCCCTGTTCTACCATCCTGACAGTAGATCCCATCTTGAAGGTGGAGGAGCTGCAATTTCCAAGCAGAAACAGGGTTTGTCTCACGTCACCGCTTACTTGTCCTCTTGCTGCCACGGGTAAGCACAGTCAGTGCCAGGGTGGCTGCAGCAACACGTAGTCCTTTAAATTCAAGATCGCCATCAGTGACCCCGGATAGACAACGCTGATCTACTGCCAGGAAAACTCCTGCAGGCAAAACTACCGCAGCCTTTCCTTTCAGATACAGACGCCCAAAGGGCATACTGTGATCATTTTAATGGAGCTGGCAAGAGGAACACATCCGCTCTTCTCTCTTTACGCCTTTAGTCACATTGTCCCCCTTTATCATCTCTCTTCAGGATCTGGATGTTTGGTTTCACATTGCCTTGACAAGGCTCGGGACGCGCGGCTGCTCGCTGAAGATCAGGCTCACACGAAGGGCCTGGGCCCCGCTGGCAATGGCACTGGGACAGGCTGGCCTCGAGGCCCGCAAGTTCAAAAGGAGCAGGAGCCCACAAAAGGAGAGTAACTTTGCACAAGCCTTAATGAAGAAAATACAGAGCTTTCCTCAGCTGTGGCTGTCAGGAGGAACCAGGAGTGTTTAACTTGGATGAGGTTAGGCTGAAACATATGATCTCTCCTCTTGCCAAGCACAAACGTCAGCTCCAAACGCCGGATCGAAGCCTGCATAAATGTGCCGTCACTGGGAGTTAGAATTTTAGGCCGCTACAAGGAATAGTAACCAAAGGTTTGTGCTTTGTTTCTGAGCTGCTTTATTTCAAAATCCTGCAAATTCTAACCCAGATTTAAGCCACATATTTCAAACTGCAGTTTCTGCAGTGAATGTCACAGGACACACACAAAACAGACAACTTCTAGGTTTTTCCTAAGGAGAAAGACTAAAGGGCTTTGCTGAGTCCTCCTCATATTCACTGTCTCCATCTTTTGGTGAGAATCTCAGAGGAAAGTGAAAAAGAAAAGCCCTGCACTTCAGTGTAGTTGGGTAGTAATGAGAGGTTTCCCCAGCACCCAGAGAGGCCCTAACACACTGCAACAGAAAGTCCAATTTGCATGACTTTAGTGAAATCTAAAGGTTACGAGGGGGTATCTAACCAGAAAAACTTCAGCACAATTCATCGCTTGTCTCCATTCACCCAAGGCTACGCTGCTTTGCCGCAGGCCTGGGGACACGCTGCTGTAACCTCTTTTCCCGTCGCAGCCGCAGGGGAACATCGGCGGCCGGAGCGCAAGGCTGCACTGCGCAGAGCACCACGAGGCGGATCGCAGCTCCACTGGGGTCCGGTACCTTTGCACAGGCTCTTGCTCCCTTATTTGCTAATGACCAGAGAAACTTTCTGTAATGAAGGCCTTTTTCCTCCTCCGTATTTTCTCCCTGCTTGAAGCTGAAAAGGTAACACAGGAACCAGGTTTACAACTCCTCTGAAAGTCTCTTTAACAAAGTGCGAAGGACCTACTATCCGTTAAAATATTTTCCCCAGACTTCAGCATCCATGTTGCTGAAACAGACGCATTAAACAGCTCACTGTGCCAACCATGTTCCTCATCAGCTGCCATGCCGCATAGCTCGTGCTTGAAAATTTCAGGGATATTTCTGTTTGTTTTAATATCTGCCTTAATTTTGCATGGGGACTACCTGCACTGCAGCAATCAGCCCTTTGATCTGCAATTCCCTTGTGCCTTCTAGGCGCTCGCAGTTGAGTCACGCTGTCCCTGTCTTGCGCTATTGTGTCATAAAGAAAAACTGCCACAGCTGCGTCCCTGGGATCTTTTCTGCAAGTAAGTTAATTAGCTGCAGTGGAGGGAGAAAAATATCTTCCAATGTTCATTAGTTATTTAACAACACAAGTTGTGTTTTCCAATATTAATAACACGTCCTGGATAAAGGCCATCGCCAAAATACTGGCCATAAATAGCAATGTTTGCTGTCTTCAGCTAGAAGCACTTTATATTTCTAAACAGCTCATCATTAAGGTTCTGACCCAGCAGAGGAGCCAGGTCAGAAACTGGGTGACCCGTGTTAAGCAGAGGCTTAGGCCCTCCTGGACCGAGGGGACCCGAACGGCAGCCCAGCGCAGAGGGCGAAGCAGAGCTGTGCGTGGCCGTAGGTGAAAGCCTGCCATAGACACCAGCCCCCTCCTCTTGGGATGGAGCCTGTGGCACAACCGAAGGCACAGCCGTGGTGTAAGGTCTGAGAAAGGCACGAACCCATCAGGCCGAGGGATGCTGACCTCCACTTCCCTGCTCTTTTAAGGGAGCATGAAAGCAAACATGTCCTTTTCAGAGGATTTCTACGGCGCGATGCAGAGCGACATATCAACGCGTTTCCACCGTGTGATGCAGTCAACGATTTCTACAGCATGATACTCGCAGAAAACACCTGCTAAGCACGGAGGTATGGCCTCCCCCGTCGCAGCGCTCCCGAGGGAAAGGGAAAACTTCCTCCAGCCCATTCATGTCCTGCCACACAGGGAATGATGACTATTATTATTTTTAACCCAGGTAATGTATCTGTAGATGTTATTTTAATTAATACAATTCATTTCACACTTATTAATCCTCTTCCATAATACCTTGTAACAAAGAATCGCACCAGCCCACGCCACAGTTCTTCTGTGGACTTCGGTGCCACTGCTTTCAGCTATAGCCATGTCCCTGCATCCTGGCGAACGAAGCCCATACATCAAACAGCACGTCGTCAGTGCCGCACCCCGAATAACACATCACGGACGGAGCTTACAGAAAACACTACCAGAACAGCGCTCTGGGGTTACTGATTTTCTTACCCTAATTTTGGCATGACTTCTTCAGATAGGAATGCATACAATACAGAGAGGGACCCGTGAGCAGAGGAACAAAGAACCTACTACCTTTATGGACTCCAGCCTGTTGTCTGTCTGCTGGAGTACATAAGCAGGAATCAAAAGAATGAAGCTGGCTTTAATTCACAGCTAAATTATTTCTGTGCAAAACTGTTCACAAGCAACTCTTACTTCAGAACGAAAGTCATCTACTTCCTTTTTAATTAAAATCAGTGTGGTTTTTAGGTTTAGTTCTTTCCACATAGAATCCACAGGGTGACTCGCATCAGAACAGCAACAAGGCTGAATTAAAATCAGTTTAGTTATTCTGGCTTAAGTTTGAGACAGTGAATGCCTGAGAAGCCTGTAAAAAATTATACAGTTTCCACACAGTGCAGAGAATTCTCCTCAGAAAGGCTTAAAAAGCAGCCTAGCCAGGGCACAGATGTACTTATGGATACAAGACTTGGCCATCGGCAAGATAAACGACTTCCTTGTGGTGATGGCAGACAAATGACATTTTACAAGAAGCAGCTTGATGTTCTTTGAGCCAGGGCTCCTTATTCTTTACCGGATTCTGTCAGCAGCCACAGTTATTGAATGTGTACCCAACATGTTGCAATGAACAACTCCAGGTCAGTCCTGAAAACACCGGCATACTGTATCAACCTGCAAGCCAAGTATGCAATTAAGCTTGTTTTACCTGATGTCTCAAGGACAGAAAAGTACTGACTGGAGGGGAGCTGGTTTGCACTGAACAGATTTAAGATGATCTTGCTTGCCCGACCGGTCCTGCTTTTTCTTCACATTTCATCATCGTTTCTGAAATAAGCATGTCTCTTCCCTGCTCTTTCTCAGCCGGATGACACAATCGGTTTGTTATCTTCGCAGCAAGGTCAGTTCAAAGAAAACACACAGCTCTTCCAGCCGTTCCAGTCTGTTTCACCATTCAAACACATTCCACTCAGCATGTGGGAGCAAAGCACTGAATGGGGGAAAATCTCAGCTGCAATGAAGACGAGTTTTGCCACAGACTCAACGGGAGCAAAATTAACTCTCTATGCTCTTCCTTGGCCACCTGCATGCACTTTGGACCTCAGCCCACTTCTGATCCTCAAGCTGACCCAACCATGTCTCTCAGGTGATGCTCCTGTGCCGTGTTTGGGTTCTGAGTACACTAGTCCACAGGTATTAAGGTCGGCCCAGCCCTTGTTAGTCCTTCCTTATTTTGCATCTGTCATGCCATTGTTGTAATTAATCTTAATTAATCACCACCACTAACAGAGCTTGTGACATTCAACCATCAAGAATGCATTCGCAAATCTCACGCAAGCTTTTTAATCCAACCTGGCTGTCCACCCACGCTGCAGGTCTCTCAAAAACTGAATCCTTCAACAACAAATGCAGAAACAAACCTGTTAAGACAAGATTTGTGGCAGAAATTTCAAATAATATCATTCACGCTCTGTTGTTTAGGCCTATTTTTCAAAAAGACAGAATAAAATGATTGCTTAGGAATAAACCGACTGCAGTGTTATTTATGTACCAGTAACATACAACCAAAGAAAGCAAATATATCGTTTCAATTTTCCAACACTAGACAGACTTTATATTGCTTTGTTGATCCTAAACCACAAAGAAAATAAAAAAGCCCAATTGCTACAGGGCAAGAGACAGAAGCAACACAAAGACTCTTACTGTCCTACTATGAAAACCTGCTTGAAGAGTGATGTCCTGAATAACGGCCTATGATTTCACCTGGAGGCACAGACACAGCTCCGCAACCAAAGTGCTCCTTGCAGCAGGGAGATGAAACTGAGCACACACAAGCTAAAAGTTTTATGCATTCCTCAGCAGAAGGTCATGTTCAGCCATCATCCACAGGCCACCAGACTCACATGAGCAGGTCAGGTTTCAGCCACAAATTAGCACAGCCAACTCAGAGGACAACTGCTGAGCCATTAGCACCTGGCAGAAATCAGCAACCGAGTGAAAATTGAAAGGGGCCTAAAGACAACCTGGCAGGTGAGAGCATTACAGATACCAGGGATCGCACTGGATCATGCCCAAAACATCTCCCTTTATGCTTAAATGAAACAGTTAGACGGCATGATCTGCTGCCCGATGTGGCTGCAGGAGCCCTTCACAGTAGGACTGCTGGGAAATCCTCCTCTGCTGCCGTCAAAACCAGTGAAGAGTGAAACGTTTCTAACAAATGCAAGAGGAACAAACAGGCTGTACTGCAGGATGGCAGGAGGAAGTCTCCTCAAGTCACTGAAATGTTGAACAGATATTTTGTTCTAACAAATGAGATTGCCTACATTCCCCCTGCTGCACAGGCTAGGCAGGGGTAGGATCAGCTCATTACTCACCGTGTAAAGCTCATTGGTGACTTTCAGGAGTTCTTCATGCATCTGTAAGCCAATCTCCTTACTCTGGAAGACAAAAGGAAGAGTTGAGACTCACAACATGCAGTTCTGAAAGGAAAATGCATTTTGGAGGGAAGAGTAAAACTATGACTTCCAAAGACTCCATGCATATACATCTTAACCCTTTTCTCCAAGCTGTGTTCACAAGAGCTGTCTGCACGCGCTGGGGACAGCACTGTGATAGCACTACCCTACAAGAAGCATGTCCTCAGCTGTGGTCAGCAGCAGAAGCGCGTTGCCCTCAAAGCCTTGTGCAGGTCGAGCACCAGCAGCACTGGCGGCAGCGCACAGATGCTCAGTCCTCGCTCCGAACACTCCCAGCACGCCATGGCTCTTGAGGACTTCACACCACTCGAAGGGCATCAAACTCCAGAGACAGACAGGCAGCGTGGAAAGGGGAAATGGGATCCCTACAAACGCCCAGTTCAAACTCAGGAAGAAGAAATTAATGGGTTTCCTCCCAACTAGCCCATCAAAGGTATGCAGAGGGTCTCCAATGCTGCCAGAGTACTGGTATGGGACACAGCAGCACCAGCAGAGAGTCTGGAGATGCTCACGAGCTGGTAGGACAGGGAAGTAGTGCATTGTTGTGCTCTTTTCTTAAACCAAGTGACCAACTGGATCCTGATGAAGCCAGAAGTACTTGTTCCCAGCCCTTCCACCCCTGTGCACAAGCGGATCCCGATAAACCTCAGCAAAGGCCTTCACACCCATCCCACAGAGAATAAAACCACAGCAACCTCTCTCATGCCTGTAGGGTTTTTCTTTCCTCCTTTCAGGTGACAATGGAGTGGGTGAACCTTGGCAGCACAACCGGCTTCTGGTGATGCCCACCTTAACTACCTCCTGCCTCCCCTCCGGAGATCTGCCCTCTCCTGGCTCCCCGGACAAACATGAGATGTGCCATTCTTTGCTCTGCAGTGGAGTTCACAAAACCATGTACATTTTAATTCTAGATATTATTTTAAAAAATGAAAGAGCCCCACAGCATGAGAAGTGTCCCCGAGGCCTTATTTACACTACTTCAGGAATCCGGTCTAATACCCTTCCTGCTCCAGGAGCTGAAAAGACAGCATCAACAGCGCTGCCAATCCACATCTGGGCTCTGTTTTTTCCATTTCTAAACATTAAAACCAAAATACAGATGGCTTCCTCTTCCAACCTGCCTGTAACAGTGAAATTTAAAAGTAAACTGGCATTTTGATTTCCTTTAATTTTCTACAAATGCTTAACAAAATAAAATGTGTGATTATAAACATGAACACATACAGTACAGCAAATCCTCACGCTATTTCAGAATTGCTGCATTTTAGTTTGAGGTCAATGTTTGTCCACGGATCACCCAACCTGGGTTTCAGAGACCATGATGAGGATCATCACACAATTTCATTTATTTATCCTGCGGGTACCCGGGGATGAATGTGGAATTACAGACAATATCGCTTTGCCGTTCCACTGGCAGTACTTATTTCCAGCCCACAGTTCACTGTGTGGATCTAACACGTTAACGACCTCCCCCATTTTGGGGAATTGTTTCACATTAAGACTGGCAGAGTGCACAAAAGCTGGGCCTGCTCTGTAGCCTGAAGAGTGTTTTATAGCCTGACTTCACCTATTTTTCAACAAAACCTGCATTACTGGATGTTGGTAAGCGGCTGTTGCATTCTCTGCACAGAGCTGGCTGTGTGTTACTGCTACAATAACTGCCCTGCATTACCTAAATTATGCAGTGAACGTTTGTGGGTACACGAATCACTTATTTTTGCATTCTCCAGTCATACAGTATCACCTGTCAATATATTTGGATTTGACAGATTTATTAAAGATACCTGCTGCTGTACTTGCAATTTCCAATCAACTTTGATATTTCAGAATGCAGATTATCAGGGCTTCCAAGCCCAAGTATTTCAAGCTTTAGCTTCACCCTGACCATGACCCACTCTCCCCAATTTGTCTTCAGTAGCTCATTTTCACTCTTCTGACCTGAGTGAACCAAAGTGTCTCCAAAAAGGACATTATATTATGAAATAGCTACACCACAGTTATATAATACAGTTTCCAATTTCACAACCGCAACAGCCAAAGTTCATCAAGCTTAGGAGAAAGCTCACTGTGAGCGTAAAAACTCATGGCATCTTCCTCCCTCCACCTCCCTGTCTGTTGAAAGCCTATTATCAGTTTGTATTTTCACTTTTCTTGCCAGGCAGGAAGAAGCAGATACAGTCGCCTACCTCCTAGAGCATGAGCATGGCATTTCACGGGAGAGGCCACATCTTGGGGAGCTGCTGAACGTTTAAGCTTGGCTGCAGATCAAGTCAACTCCTAGTCAGAAATCCAGTGGCTGGATGCTACTGCAGATGTCCATGCACTGCTTTCCTGCCTCCCTTGTAATTACACCCCACATCTCTCTGTAGAATCTTCTTGGCTAGGAAACATTTATTATAGCTTGAAGATGTGTTTAAACTAAGTATAGACATCCCCCTCTCCCTCTCCAAAAAAAACCCAAACCAAAAGACAAAGCAGTTTCTTTCAAATTTCCTCAAGTAACTCCATGCATTTTTGTGCACATCCCATCAGCTTCTTGGCTGAGTGGCTAAAGAAGCCCGTGACACAGAGAGGTCTTCTAATCACGGCTAACTGGACAGCTGACATACTTGAAAAGTTTAACCTTAGGTTATTAGAAGTTAGAACTGAATGCAAAGAGTGAAGCAAGGAATCTAAAGAGTAAAAGCACTCCACATTCAGCGAATACCCAGTAATTAGAGTTTATCTGTGAATTAGCAACAGGGTACTTGGAAGATTCCCATCTTCAGAAGCGCGACTGATGCATGCCGCTCCCATTCCTACGCGTGCAAGGTGCCAAGAAGATGCCAATTACCAGAAGGTGCTAAGTACCCCCAGCCATCTGGAACCCTCGTCTGCTGGAAATCCCAGTCCCTCTCCCCTCCCCGCCAACACCAGCAGTCACTAGCTGGTCTCAAAAATCTCACTGTGGCTTGCTAATAAGCAACAGAGCTATTAAAAGCACGCACCCCTCCCAGACACATCCGGAATAGGAGTTACTTAAATCGGGGTCTACAAACGGGGGTTTGGGCCGCAGAGGCCCCGAGCCGGCAGGAGCTCAGAGCCACACGTAACCCCTCCAGCTGACCCCGCTGTCACGAGTCAAGGCCTGGGCCCCGAACCAAGCCTGCCCAAACAACCGGCGGAGGACGGGCTCGTGGTAGGAGCAATGGCCCCAAGTCAGCTGCAGCTCTTGCCTCTGCCCCAGATTTCCTGTGCAGCGGGGGCGAAGTCCACAAAGCCGTAATTTTCAAACCTCGTTTTAGACTCCTAAATAGAGCAACAAAAAATGGCTCGACTGTCAGCAGCGTGTCGTTCCCACGAGTCGCACTGACATGGGGGGAGCACGGGTGGGTGCTACATTTGAAGACCCATTTGCTTACAGACACGATACGCCAAACACCCTGGTGGTCTCCAGCATCGTCAAAAGTCTCTCGGCACCCAAGAGGGCAGCGTCCAACTTCGTGATGCTGGAGCCATTTCCAAACGCAGGCAGGCGGGAGGCTGAAGGACGCGCCTCTCCTCCGAGCTTGCTGCCTCCCCTTTTTATAACAGAGAAATTACATTTGTGTGTTTGTGGGAGACAATGCCAAAACGTCATTCCAGTTCCCTGGTACCATACGCAAAACCCAAACTCCAATTTAGCCGCTTGCTTTATGCCTCCCATTCCTACTAAAAACCACAGTTGCTTGCTGGGATAGCAATGGCCTCAGTTTAGCAGGTTTATTAAAATCCCTGCCTCTGCAGACAAAGTAAGGGGAAGAAGCAACACAAACTCCTGGCAAGGAAGAATGCTTATTTTAAAGACAAAGAACTTGTATCCAGACAGACACCATTTCTTCATCAAATCTCCATCCAGGACACTGCAGTATGGGGCATAATTAAATTCACTGTCACGGAATGTAATTAAATCTCACACTGGGGAGTAATGCAGCACGGTTATTTCGGACATAGCAATGCTCTGTCTCAAACGTATAATTTCCTGTATTCCATACTTGGAAGAAGCAGCAAACTTCTTTCCTTCTGCCACAGCAGGAGGTAGAAGGAGAGAAAACACCTGCCTGGCCAAGGGGCTGGCACTGCATCCCTCGCCCAGGGCTTGCCTCAGCCAGGAGGACGCGCTGTGAGATTTCACGGTGACGGAGACCCACTGTGACAACAGATCAAGTCGGATCTCTGCAGTGACATATCTTAGCATCTCCATTTATTGCCTGCCTATTAGCAACGTTAACACACTTGCCTTGATAATTTCCTGCACCAGGAATGTGACTCACACTGGAAGCTCCAGGGAAATTTGCCCAACTGAGTTTTCTTCCTCTACTTTCCTCGTTAGCAGGGCTTGCCTGTCTGCTGGATCAGGCACGGAGGCTGCCTGCTCATTTCAGTTGCTAAGCTGCAGGCCAGGGATGCTCGGACCTTGGACACCAGTCGCCCGCGCTGCTTGCGGAGCTCCCCGACCTACCTGCGGGTGCCCGCCACAGCACCCTTTTGCAGGAGCTCCGTGATACCCTTAAATATCTGCACAGCTCCACAGTACTTGCTGATGGGACACCACTCCCCACCCCAAGTGGGCAGCACTCCATCTGCAGGTCTTACATTGCCCAGGAAAGATTCTGCTGGGAAAGAGGAGATGATGCCACAGAGGCCACACGCTCCCTGGGTTTCACATTTGCAACCCAAGCTCACCTTACCACATCTACCTCAACATCAGTGTCAAGGGCTGGCAGTGAGCAGGGGAAATCCCTCAAATGCCAGCGCACCTCCAGAGCCAGTCCTGGTCGCAGCCGTGCTGAAGAACCAGGAAGAGCTGAAGCATCAAACCCAATTTCTGCTCTTGAGGTCCTGCAGCTCTGTACCCCCCCACCCAAACCACCCCCCTTTCAAGCCACGTGTGACACCAGGGGAGACTGTGAGGAGCTGCAGGCTGAGCCACCACCAAAACGAAGCCACCCAGACCTGCTCTGAACTGCATTCGGCCCCTGGGCTCTTCAAAGCAGTCTCAGCTCAGAAAGCCTCCTCTGGCTTGGTCTGCCACTCCCAGTGCTCGTGGATGCTTTTCCGAGGGAAAATGTCTTGGGCTTCAACTGTGAGACCCGGCATGCCGAGGTGAACAAAATGAGAGAAACAGCAAAGGTTTTCATGGCCTTCACTGGCCCCAGCCTGGTGCCTGCAATGTCACACCTGCAGCTGAGCTACCCGTGCGTGCTGCAGAGAACCAGGACAGCCGAAACCCAACCCATCCCAGGGCAGGCATTAGCACAGACCAGAAGGCACTTCAGATGTGCCCATCTCTCCACGTGAGTCCAGAGAACCGACTCAAACACATGGCAGAAGTCTGAAGGTGAAGAAGATGCGCCTCATCTTTCGTGTCTTGTACTGAGAGATTCGAAGTAGGAGAAACAACAATTTCTTGGCCTGTTTTTAACCATGCTGACCATGTGCCCCAAAGGCCCCCACAACTATCTAACCAGCGACACCATAGCACTTCTGTGGCAAACATCTGTGTTTCTCTTTCAGCCTGGACACACAGCTCCTGATGTCGAGATGACATCACGTCCAACTCAAAATCCTCTCTGCAGGAGTTATTAGCCTGCTTTGGAGGACAGCAGTTTCGGTGCAGCAAGAAGCCATACTCACTAGAGGACAACTGCCCTTTGTCACAGCAACTATAACCAGTCGGTGCAACAAGTAAATGACGTCATTACTGGGTCTTTCTATAAAAATGCTAAGACACATTTAATACCCCCATGGGCTCCTCCTTCACTTTAACAGTCATCAGCAGTGCAGCCCCCAGCCTTGGGATCGCTAATGAAAGACATTGGTCTTGGGTCTCTGGGCTCCTGCAAACCCCCACTGTGAAAAGCCACACATCTATTGTGGCTTCAGGTTAGAGGGTCA
Source organism: Phaethon lepturus (assembly GCF_000687285.1). Taxonomy (NCBI): domain Eukaryota; kingdom Metazoa; phylum Chordata; class Aves; order Phaethontiformes; family Phaethontidae; genus Phaethon; species Phaethon lepturus. The sequence goes on along the minus strand of NW_010563774.1, from coordinate 14,418 downwards.
CAGAACCAGGGCCAGGTGTCAGGAAAACACCCAATCTACACTGCTATTCCTGCCCTCGCATCATCCTCACCGATGTGATGCCGTTGCAGCCCTCGACTGTAGAAACGTGTTAAATACTGAATTCTGAAGCACTGCCAGGAGAAGAAAGATGCAGGGTTGGTTTAATCACTGGGATAAAATGCAAGTGGTGTGAGTTGTATTACAGCTGTGTAAAATTACAGAGCTTCAGTGCACAGGGGTTCAGCTGAAAACTATGAGTTCAGGGGGCGAGCCAAATCATACCCTCACAGGGCCAGATCACCAAAGCTAGGAATTCCTATATCCCACATCTGGGAAGGGCAGAGAAGGAAGGGGGAGAAAGAAAACAAATCACTGGATGGGAACAACTGCTTATTTTGTAACAAAGGAACTGTAGTCCAAATCCAGATTCGACTCACATTTTGTAAATGGTTCCTGCCTTTACAAATATTAATTACAAGCATCTCTCCGCTCTGCCTCGAGACCACCTTTGGATGAATCTCACAGTTCAGTACATTTTTTCTGCAGGTATTCAAGAAGACAAGTTTCCACAGTTATAATTGGGATTCCTTTGAATGCAATTCAAAAATACCTGAAAGGCCAACAAAAGGGCTGCAGATTGCTTAACTGACATCTATCACCATGCTTAAACACAAGCAATGCCAAGACTGTCTGTAGAGTCTCCCGCAGACAGGCAGGCTTCTGCTCTTCAGAGTTCTCCAGGCCTCTGTTCCCCAGCCCACGCTACCCATGGCAAGCCTGGGGGACACGGCACCGTGACAGAGCAGAGCAACCCCGGTCAGCTCCCGTCCCTAGAGCACGCCTTCCATGCCCCGACCCAGGGGCCAGGTCCTGCCAGCCAGACCCCTCACATCACCCACCATGTCGGGCTTGCAGTCCTTCACCCTCGCACCACCGACGCTCTGCTGCTGCCGGACCCCATCCCAAGCAAGCGTGCCTCATTCAGCATCGATGAAAGCGTCACAACACAGAGACGCTCTGTCACTGGATGCCTCCAGGCACAGTGGCAGTGCTGGGCAGGAAGGAGCAGAAAGAAAAACAACAGGATTCAAGACGCGGGCATGCCATGGACCCATGGATTTGCAGGGGATTAACTATGTTTTCTGCTCTGTTCCCAGCAATTTGTAACTTTCTATTTCCCTTTTGACTGCTAGCGAGCGCTGAGCTGGCATGCTCGAAGCCCGATGCTTTACTTCCACACCTCATCCCAAATTTAGTGCAGCGGCCAGCCTTATGCATCCAAGTTGGAATGTTGCTTTTCCTTATCTGCATCGCTTAATGTTTGTCTACATATGATTTTATGTATCACTTTGTTACTAAATGACTTAGCACACACAGGCACACAAATACACTCAATATGCATATACATATATGTATGTGTGCATTAAGGGCACTGTTGCATACATTTTATACAAACACACTTATTTTAAAGTTGTTCCCGCTGTATTTAATTCCTCTCCCTGCCAATTTCAGGAATCCCCACCTCTTTTTTGTATTTTCGTCATAAGCTTTACCCATTTCCTTTCTTGGCTTTGCAGGGATTTTTTCTAACTATGACTTAGGGCCTAGAGTTTCATTTTTTATTTTCAGCAGTGGTTTTTTTCAACTTATTCTAGTTTTCTGTTCTCCTGGGATTCCAAACTACTTCTGTGTATCAGGACTACCTTACTATCAACTTCTCTCTGCCCTAAAAACATATCTACTTTGGGTAAATAACATTTCCTAAATAACTTACGGTATTTCCCTAAAAAGAGAGTTTCTCCTTTTTGGGTATGCTGAGCCAAACAATCGGCTCGGACACTGGATATATACTGCCTGCAGTGCCTATGGACAACCAAAGTGGATCCACTGATTTCAGTGATGGACATTTATTTACCAACATAGTACATGCCTTTATAAATTCTCCTTGATTCTGCATTGAAATTCTCAGGGCAGAGTTTAAAATCCTGGCTGCAGAAAATCTCTCATTTTCCACTCCACCAAACCTCACCAAAACCCCAAACGCTATCGTTGCTGTCCTGAGAAGCCAGCCCTTGCCGAGTCCCTGCAGACTTCTGCACCTCGCAGTTCAACTCGACCCCCCGAGGGCCGCAGTCTGTTTTTCCCCATTTCACGGTGCTTGGTGGTACCAAAAAGAAACGGACGATGAGAGGAGGAGTTGTGTCTCTCCCGACAGGGCCCCCTCCGCACTCTCAAAGCTAACAGAATTGCCACTAATTAAGCCAAGAAGGAAGTGAACCAGAAGCAGGGGATGGGAAGGGGACGCAGCAAATGCCCCAACCCAAGCGTCACTGGCCTCAGCTGAGCCTCCACAGAAGAGCCACCAACCCACAGCTCTCCCCGCAGCCACGACACGAGCTCCTCAGCTCTGGAGGGAGCACGGCTTCCCCTGGGAGCAGAACAACCAGTCTCGAGGTACCGCTGCAACACAGAGGAGCAACTGCGGCTTGCACGAACACCACGAGCAGACTGAGAAGCTGTCCTGCCAGCAAACGCCGCCACAGCAGGGACCCCAGCCTGGACCACAGCCTGCAAAAACAGGTTTGCCGGTGAGTCAAGAAATGTAATCTAGCTTCTCCTCCATCCTTCGATAACCAACTTACACCTTCCGTAAGCTCTGCTGAGGCCAGTGCAAGTCATCACACTGACCTCAGCTGAGGGAAGGTCAGACCTGGAGTTGGCTCGGTTAAATGTCTCCAACTCAAACACTAAAAACTCAATCCCCACTAGCTCCTGCTTTCCCCCTCTCCTGGATTTGGGTAAGCCAAAAGGCTTCCTGACCAGCCACAGCAATAGGCGTGTCTGAGCGATGCACGGCCAAACGCCACGGACCGTTACGCTGCTGGTCACCGGGAGGGCAGAACACTTCAGTGGAGATGAACAAAACGCAACGCCCCAATTTACTGATGAACACCCCCCACTGCTGCCAAACGTACCCAGGGACGCCGAGGGGAGAAGCAGCTCAGCACCCGGCATCTTTCTTGGCAGATTACCACTGCACTGATCAATTGCTTCTCCATTATGCACATCCTCGTACTCCAGATAGTAGGTCTCTGCTTCTTTGCTGAGAAGAATGTTTACATTTACATAATGAAAGCACAAAACACAAAACCTTCCAGTTCCTCCATGTACCCGCAGCATGTCACAACCCATTAATAAATTCTAGATGGGAGGAATTAAAAGTGACATCTCTGGAAAAAAATGTTACCCTAATTTACCATCAAAGAGCAATCTACAACAAAACCGAACAGCTGAACCACAACTGCAGATGTCTTTAACCCTTCTGGAGCTGGTTTACTTGCCCAGCAGTCCTGTACGGTACAGTCTCCCCAGGAGGAGTGCTTCAAGCACTTCACTCGTCATGCTCCAAACCAGACCAGATAAAATAGTGAAAGATGCCTCCTCTTGAGCAATATTGTACCCGCTGCAAGGCTGGACTGGATGTCTTGAAAAGCTTTTTACTAGGGTGCTCGTCTTCCCACACGTGTGCCTAAGGCTTCTCACCAAACACTGTGGAAAAGTGGGGAGCGCAGCCCCAGATCCCCTTTTGGGCACAGTGTGCAATAGGTTAAGAAAAACAAACAATATCTCCAGAAGTGTCAGCCTCCCTATCCACAGTAAGGGAAAATGGTGACACAAAATAAGCCTTTTCCAAGACTTTGCTGAGCATTATTTCCAGGGACACAAGAGTCCTGCTACAATTTAAACCTCAAGGGGCAACGAGTGAAATCACAGATCCCCACAGCTCTGTTGTAAAGCCTCCTTTTGATTAAAAGCAGGTGCTGCCTCTGGCAGGCTGCAGATGGAGTTGGTGCTACTTCACCTCTCCTGGCAGAGGATGAGGGAGGGAGAAACAAGGAGCAACAATTTCTATAGAATATAAGCATTGTGTAAGTTAAAATTTAAATTCAAAAAAGAGGAGGGAGGGAGAGATAGAGGAAAAAGTAAACACAATGAAATAATTCTGCTGAAGGGATGAAATACTTTATAATCTTGTCCTGGCTGAGGATTGACTTACTACAAGAAAAACACTTCAAACACTCTATTTATGCCCTTGTTTGAATGTTGATTGGATTTGTCCTATGGTTCAAAATGAGATATGCAGACCAAAGATAGTCTTAATATACATCTCAAAACTGGGTTCAGAGTAAAATGCAAATGGGAGGGAGATTTGAGACCAACTTAGAACTGAACTAACCAAAATATCCCAAATCTGTCCAATTTCTGGAAGCCAGAAGGGCAGGAAAAGGGATGATGTCCTGTATCAGATCAGCAAATCCAAATCTGACCTTGCAGTTTAATTTCTAGGTCAGATCTATAAACTAGAGGCGACTGGCCATAAAAATATCAGATTAAATTTACTCTCCAGCTGGGCTAAGATAACCACTGATTTGAGAGCCCTTCTCCTGTTTGGAGAGGCAAGCATCCCAACAGGCTCACGCTAATTGCTAACGGCAGTTCTCCAGCTATCCCTGTTGAAAACAAGTGATAAAAATTAAGAAAAACATAAGAGCCATAAAAGCAGGCGAAAGGCCCACCTAGCCCGGCACGGTATCCCTGAGGGTGGCCATTAGCAAATGCCCAGAAGAAAAGTGGAGGAAGAGGGCCGGTGATGCCGCTGCGCACACTTGTGATGTGACGCGCTGCAGGGCTGCAGTTCCCAAGCCCGAAGTTGCGCC
>NW_010563774.1:7693-9669 GCF_000687285.1 Phaethon lepturus | reverse complement strand
CGCCCGCGGACCGGCCCCCCCGCCGATAGAGAACGCTCCTTCACGTCTGTCCCACTGCCTGAGGACTCAGGTTACACATCTGGCTTTCAGGAATATGGTACGAGGCAAAAAACGTGTAGCATTACCCATGACATTGCAAATGTAGTATAACATATATATATTCGCATATAGTTTTTTATATATATATATATATAACTATACTATAACATATAGTATTAGTGACGCTAAAAAGTCTTTCCTTTTTACCTTCTCTTTCTGCCCGGTGCCTGACCGCCCATGGCTTACGCTAGCCGGGACGACGAGGTCCTCACTCCCTACAAACTGCCTGTGACTTCTTATGCTCTTACCACATCCCCCCTCATTTCTAACTGAAGAGTCCTGGTCCACCTGACTGAGATTCCTGCCAGTCTTTGATGCTCATTTTTAATTTAGTTATCATTAATAATTCTGTTTCATCAGCAGACTTTGCCATCTTACTATTCAACATTTTCTTCAAATAATTTATATGAACTCCACTGAAATTCTCCTTCCCTTTGTTCCCTGCCTTTCAACCAGTCATTAATGCAGAAAATCACCACCCCTTATTCTTCAACAACAACTTTTCTTTAAGAACTTCAGCAAGGGACCATTTCCAAAGCCTGTAAGGCACTGAAGGTACTGTGCCAACTTATTCACATGATCGCTGGCTCCTGGAAATACCTCCACTAGATTTATGAGGCATTACTCTTCTCTTAAGAAAGCCACACTGACTCCTCTCTGTTGTATCTGCCTACATGCCTGTCATTCTGCTCTCTACTAAAGCTTCACCCAACAAGTCTGTTTTCAAAGTCAGATTGCAGATCTGTTCTCCGAAGCCTTCCAGGATTCTTCAAAAAAAAGTCATCATGTTTTCCACCTTTCATTTCTCTGGCACTGAAGCCAGAGAAAGCATCAGGTCACACCTCACTGCTAGTCACTTGACAGTTTCATAGCTCAGTTTCTTTAAAATTCTTGGATAAATATTATCTGGAAAGACTTACAAGTGACAGTTGCTTGTAAAGGTTTGCTCTGCAACATCTAATGACAATTCAATTGGATAAAGTTCCCCAGGTTAGTAAACCCCCCCTCCCCGACCCTGCCAAGAAAACCTCTAGTCTAAGCTTTTCCATAATATAGAGAACTAAAGCAGCCAGCTGGCCTTTGGCTGTTACCTCATAGCCTTTTTGCACCTCACACATCTATCCCTCTCCATACCCCGTGGCAGGTTTCTTCCTTGTGATTTTGGAGAAGTTTTTGTTAACTTTATGTCTTTAGCAAGTTGTCTCTAAGAATTTTATTTGGCCTGCCTTACTATGGTTTTACATTTTCACTGTCCAGAGTTTAAACTCCTCTCTAGTTTCTCATTAAAATGTGATAGGTACTCCTTAGAAAGTTTTGTTATCTTTCTCTGCTTTTTAACAGCGTTGGCTTTTTTGTACCTCTGTAGACTTTTGTGGGGGGCACAGTTGTGTAGAAGTCCACAATAAGGTTCTTTTTCAGACTAAAATGCAAGGACAGATCCTCACTGAGCAGAAGTCTCCATCGCTGCTTTGGTTACCTTTTTAAAGAGCCTGATGACATCCTCACTGATCTGCGACAGCCGGACAATGACATTGTTCATGAAGATGTCATTCAGGGTGGCGTGATCTCTGCTCTCTCGCCGGGTCTGCGTCAGAACTAGATACCAGCAGTTCACAGGGGAAAGTAGGTGTTGATCTTTCCTAGGGAATCATAAAAAAAAATTAACCAAAAAGGTCAAGTGAACAAGTCAAAAAGGCATGTAATTTTCAAATGAATGCTGTCAGCATATTAACGTTGCCTTCCTCCACTGCACACATTCACCAGAATCCGTCGCACCCCCAGAGAAAAGTGTGTGAGCTCCTCTTGGCTGCCTCCCCGCCCCAGGAACCGCTGCAGCATCCAGCCGAGCACCCCACGGCCCCTCAGCCCAGCTGTCA
>NW_010563774.1:0-7646 GCF_000687285.1 Phaethon lepturus | reverse complement strand
CCCGCCTCTCCAGCACACGGCTGCGAGCGCGACTGCTCCCGGCAGCGCCGCTCCCGGGGCACGCACACCATCCCACCGACCTGCGGGGAGGACACGCGGCTGCAGCATGTCCTGCTGCTGCCACCCCTCGCCCCCCGGGCCACAGTCACCTGGGGCAGTGGCGCAGCTCTGCCATGGAGGCGACCAGCGCACCATGGACTCTCCGCCAGCTCAGAGCCACGTCTTTTTGGCAGACACCACTGCAGGCCCACGGGCTGACCACAGTGGCACCTCCTGTTCGGTGCAGGAAAGGTACTTACACATCTCTGCCAACACAGAAGCTCCCAGTCTAAATATTATACACGAGGGTTTCAATCAAGCCAAAGAATCCCCATTCTTTGCCCCAAGCTGCTCTCTCCCACAGTTTCGTCCTTTTTTACCAGCCTCCCACAGCTGCCGGTGGCAGGAGAGAGCCCTTTTGTGCAGGCAAGACGGATGCTCCGATGCTGACTTGGGCACAAGCCCTGTGCTTCACTCAAAACACATAGATACGGATCTTTGTATACAATCTGCCCTACACAGCTTGGTTTTTCTTGGGGCACCCAGTGCACTTTCTGGTCCGCTGCTCCACACCTATACTTTGAAAAGGTGTGGTCTGCAAAAGGCCAGTTAGCAATATTACAGTGACACAGTGCAGATACTGCGGGCATCAGCTCTGAAGGACCTGAAAACGTGCGAGTCAGCCGGAGACAATACAAGAGCTGGTCCCCTGCCCTAGCTGGTCTGGGAACCCATCTGTGGCCCTGCTCCGGTTTCCAGGAACCTCTTTTGGAGTTTCTTTCAGCTGTTCAAGTGCTTCCCCACAGGGATGTCCAGCGGCACACGAGCACACGTACCAAATCAGATGCCCAACCAGACCCTTCCCAAACCGGGTGCTCTGGAAGATGGTACAGGAGAAGAGGCATGCCTGGAAAACCCTTCAACGCTTTGCAAGAGGGAGTTTTGCTTCTTCTTTCCACATTGTGCTATTAATACGGCTGTCACTTTCATTTCAGAAAGAGCCCATTTGCCACACAATCTGTTGTACTGCATTTAGTGCGCTAAATAGTGCTGGAGAAAATGTTTTGCATCCAATGTTAACACGAAGTGTCTGTGCGCATAATGAATACATTAATGTATGCTGAATATTTATGATGGTCTTAATCCAACTCGCGCTGCAGACAACAAAGAGACTGCCATGAGCAGCAGCAGGCATCGGGGAGAGTGACCTGGAGAGTCCCCGGGAGCCACGCCGCATCCTTGGAGTGACCATGTCCCCACCCGGCTCCACTGGCGAGACCTTCCCAAGGGGCATCCCGAGACCCTGACTCACCTGGAAGCCAGGGCTGGCCAGAAAACCTCCCTTGTGAGGGAAATTTCAGGGAACATTTCATACTTGATCAGAGCTTAACTAGTTTTGACATGTTCCATCTCAATACTGAGAGAAACCTGCTCTGCTCTTCATGTACTGCTTTTACTACTGAAGACAAATAAATCAAAAGTGAGTCAAAATGTCCAAAAATGATACAACTGAAACAAAATGTTTCACATTGTCCATCTGAGACACTTTCAGATAAACCCTCTAAATGAGGCAGCCAAGTGATTTGATGCGAACGTTTCACCTACACTGTTTTCTCTGGTCAAACCAACGCTTTCCCTCAAGATGTGCTGGTTCCAAATGGCTGCTTTCGGCAGAGACCTCCCCTGTCACCATCCTGCCTGGGCAGGTCTCCCTGTGTGCCGACAGCCAAGCCTGATGGACACGTTCAAGGCCAAAAGGCTTCTCCCTGCCCAGCACCTAAAGACACGTGCAAGCTGTCTGGGAAGCACCCGCTGCTTCGCCCACACAGGAGCCAGGTCTGCTGCGCACCCGGGCTCGGCAGCCTGCGCACACCGACAGCGCTGGCAGTGCGGCCGCGATGGAGACGGGCCTCAGACCCCCTGCCTTCAACCAAGACTGTCGTTCCCGAGAAGTCCTGCAACCAGAAAGTTAGCCCACACTTGCTACAGCTACGCTGTGCGGCCGAAGCCTTCACACACATACTCCTCCTCATGCAAGATGTTCTCGCCTGCAGCATGCGCGCTGGTGCAGCCCACCTCACCACTGAACCCCGGAGAGGAAGGCACAGTGACTCCAGAAAATCTCTGCATGCACCTACAGACAAAACAACAGCTCATAAAAGCATGAATGAGTCGGTCAGCCCGGAATCACCACGAACAGCCCAGCAGCAGCTCCATGGTAATTACCACTGTTAAGGTCTGGGCCACAGCCTGCTGCACATGGCTACACAGGGACAAAGGAAGAGCTGAAGACACCGTATTTCTTAAGAGTATCAAAAGCCTCATCAGAATAATGACATTCATGAGCAAGCTGGGGAAGCAGTGCAGATGAACCTAATAAAGAGCAGAAGAAAAATATATTAACGGAGTCTGTCTCAACATGGAGTGAGGCAGGGAGGACCCAGCAGAAGTGTGCACTGAAATCAAGGTGGTCCTATTAACACTACCAATACCAGCACAAACCACCAGGCACTTGCGCCCAGGTGTTTCATAAAGGCAGAGAATCGCTGTCACAACAGCATCCTTCCAATATCGTAAGCACAATAAGCAATAGCAGTGCCGTCATACTGCTGTCAGCTGATGAGAGAGGCACACACGCAACGAACCTTTGTGGGCTCCATCTCTGAATGAGAGCACCTTCCCAAGCCCATACTGGCCAATTCCTTCCCCAGGACAGTTACCCCCGACAGCGCCAACCCGGCACCACACAACTGACAAGCAGCAGTCAGATGCAAAAAGAACAGAGCATTTGAATGGCAGTTCATTTTCAGCAGACTATTGCATAAGACAACAGTAAAGCCTTGCTCGCTAGAGAGATCGAGTAAACAGATTAAATGGGATTTAGTAATATGGAATAAATAGGATTTAGCAATGTAACAGCAGAAATCGCTGCCTTTGCAGCTGAAACAGGAAAAAAAAATTGCAAAGGGTTAGAGAAAGAAAAAGACGGTAAAAAGCCAGGGGCTAGCAAGGCCAAGTGCTTCAGACAGGCAAATCCCTCAATTTTCTGGGAAAGGAGCTAACCAGTCGTTGTAGTCTTTGGCCATTGAATTGAATGACACTAGTTTCATCTTAAGCAAAGGGCATAATCCCAGCTGAGAGACTATTTCATGGATGCTGCTGTCAGAAGAAGAGGCAGAGACAAATGCTGTGGCCGGGGGAGGCAAAGGTGGGGAACTTCAGCTGGTGTGCTGCATGGGAAGCACCCAGGACCAGCACCTGCTCTGTGCTGCGGGTACTTCTGTGCAGCCCCCGGGGCCCAGACCCTGCTGACCACGTTTTGGCAGCACCGCTCACACTGCCCAGCGAGACACCATCGTGGCAAGCAAGATAACGAGCAGCTCGGAGAAAACCCTGACTGCTACCAACACACACGTGCCAACACTGAGCATCGTCCCGCGGAGCCCCGCCTGACACCTCCGACCAGGCACACTGGCGTGCACCTGGAGAGCAAGGACCAGCCCCTCCAACAGCAACAGGACGGGGGCATCCACAGGAGCCTTGATGTCATGGCCACCAACCAGCCTGCGTAACGGCACAAGCTACATATCCTCACCACAAAACACCGTCACCTCCAGACTGAAACTCTGCCTTCAGTTTGTTTCTTTCTTTTTTTTCTTGGATCTTTTTTGTTTTAGCCAAGCTTGAGAGTGTGGTTAAACTGAAAAGGGGCTGCTTTTGAAAACTTGCACATATTCACACATTCAAGGATTTTATGATTTTCATCAACAGTTTGAGTTTCACACAATTCCAACATCCAGTTCATACCTCCTATTGCAAAGCTTTGTTTCAAAATATTTCCACTATGGATTTGCCTAGCTTCAACACTGTACGGGTGTGTACACAGAAAACATACATACTTCATTTTAAAAGACTGCAATAAATTAGATTTCCAGAAACTGCTTCCAAGTCTGAGCCTGTAAGCAGATCTGTGTGCAGTGTGAAGCACTCTGACATCTAAGGAATGGACTACATACAGACACCAGCGTTTATAAAATGGGCCCACCGTTATTTGCACAATCAAATCAGTAGCTGAATTCAAGCCTCTTAAAAAAAAAAAATCAAGGGCCTTGACCCTTTCCCAGCCCCTGATTCATATTTTTATTGCACTGCTCACAGAAAGGCATAGTCAGTCTAATTCAGGCAGCACAGGTCAGTAATGCTATGGTGAAGGTCTTGGAAAAAGACATTTCTGGTTCTTTTTGTGAACCCTGCACAGTGGCAAGAGAGACAAGGTCACCGCTGATGCTATTTAGTTTACTCCCCTTTTGGACTGTGCAGCCACAAACAAACAGCCAACCACCTAGCGTTCGAGGCAGTTCGAGGCAGTCTCTGGCCCACCATTTTGCACCAGTTTGCCCCTGGAAACGCCTGCTTACTTGAACTGGTGCTCTCTGGAGCTGCGTATCTTGGAGGAGAATCGTTCAGCCAGTTTCTCCAGGCTCCTGGAGTACTCCAGCTCAATCTCAGCCTTCCTGCGGAAGAACTCCTGCAGGTCCTGCAGCAGTTGCAGGCGTGACTCCGACTGCTGCTCCAGACATTTGAACTGCTCAACCAGCTGAGTTCGGATTTCTGCATGCACACAAGAAAGGAGAAGAAGAAAACACAACATCAGCAACAAACACTGGCCGGGGGGGTTGTCTTTCCTTGTCCCGGAGCACATTGTACAGGGACTGCTACAGCAGGCTCCCTCACAAGCCTCAGGTTTAATTCAAGGCTTGCTAAAGCCAACAGATCTTTTTTCCAAGCGAGAGCTGAAGAACTTCATTCACTGGTCTCACATTAAAACCTTGTTCTTTGTCAAAATAAACAGCTGTGTAAGTAAGCAGAGACCAGCCCTCAGAGCTTTCCACTTGCCTTTTTGAAACTAGAAAATGATACTTCAATTTATCTAGTACTACCTCAAATCCTGCATTCTTTGCATATAAACTAACATATTTTTTGATAAATGATCATTTGAATAGCTAGCAAACAGTTGACAGTGACCTGAGGGAAGCTGGCACTGTAAACGCGTACTCCTCTTGCCCACGTTCCCCCAGTGCTGCCAGGTTAACTGGCAAATCAAACTCGCCTTTGGCTCAAAAGCTTAAAAAGTCTTTCAGACCCTCCAAACTCCAGCTCACAAAACACCACATCTTTATCCGTTCCAGGTTTTTTTGCTTTGCTTCAGACACTGTGACAGATACACTACAACCCCCTGCAACCCTTGCCAAAGAGGGCTCTGCGGTGCCCGGAGGGTGCCCGTGCGGAAGAGCAAGAGGGGCCGGGAGCGGCGGGCAGCCTGCATCTCTGCCGCAGCATCGCCGGGGTGCCCGCTGCGTCCTGCAGTGAACAGGTATCCCCAAGCAGCAGACCTGCTCTCCAGCGCTGACCCTTACCTAGCGCTGCTGCAGCCGATAACCTTAGGCACACGAATTCTGTTTGGCACATTCACATTATTGGAAGACTGACGTTTCTCCTCTTTATAGGTCAGAATTGTATTTTTCCCCTTGATCAGTCTCTCATTGCACTTTTTCCAACTCCCCCTTCTCACATAACACAGCCGAAGCTGCAAATCCCCGAGCCAGGGCTTATCCGAGGAAAACAGGGAAGCACCGGAGAAGGAAACACTGCTCGCGACGTGCAGTCAGACCCTTCGCCCTCTCTGCAAGAGGAGCAGTGCAGCACCCACAGCACGGGGTGTGCAGGAAATACACCTTCCAAACTGCTTCCCAAACACGAGGAAGGTTTTTAGCAGGTCTTTGAAGCACTGCGCAGTGAGGAGGCCTGTGCAGGGAGCGGCCCTCTCTTGCAGGAACAGTAGCTGGGTTCTGGGAAGGGGCGTGCAGAGCTGGACATGGGAGGAAAAAGTGAGATGGTAGAAGAAAATATTCAGAGTGAGAACAATTGGGCTGAGCAGGCTTCCAGAGGGGGCAGCTGTGCCACGGAGGGATCAGACAAGCCAGAATCCCAGAGGTCGGATGATGAAGCGGGCCCGTGCAATGGCTGCCTGTTCCCAGACCCCGAGGGGAGAGGGCAGAGCAGCAGCCCCCCAGGCCCTCCCCACCGCTGCGCCCAGCGCCGCGCACCCCACCCGCAGAAGATGGCTAGACAGACACCTCAGCTGAGTGGGTCAGCTCCAGCAACAGCCTATTACAGCATATGTTCACCTTGAGAAACTTTGCTTTCTCCCCCCAGTGAAAATGGTGCACAGAAATGCACTCTGCTGCACAGACAAGGCACTTGCAGCCATTTCAGTCCATCCACAGAAACAGCCTTTTGAAAGCTGTGAACATTTTTATAAACAATCCATAATAAACAACATATTCTTTATCTTTTTCTAAGGTTTGTGATTAAGTATATTTTTCTCACTTTGGTCACCTGTAGCTGATGCACTCCAACAGGATACATTTGCGAAGCAGACGTAGCAAAAAAGCCAGCAGAGCAGCTCGGCAGCAGGAGCGCAGCGTCACGCCTGCCCCTTCGCCGTGCGGCACCCTCGGGGCTCCACGGGGCCGGAGCAGTACAGGGCAGCACGCAGACACCCCGGAGAGCCCCTCTCCCCTCTCCCCTCCCTGTCCCCCACAGGCGTGCCCATTTCCTGCTGGCAGTAACAGCACTGCCACCGATTTAACTCCCTCTCTTCTGTACTAACCCTGGCCCAGGCTGCCCAGAGAGGTGGCGGATACCCCATCCCTGGAAACATCCCAGGCCAGGCTGGACGGGGCTCTGAGCAACCTGCTCTGGTTGAAGATGTCCCTGTTCACTGCAGGGGGTTCGGACTCGATGGCCTTGAAAGGTCCCTGCCAACCCAAACCACTCTGTGATTCTGTGATAACCCAGAGGGCAAATCCTGTGCTCAACCACGGAACGCTCAGGCCCGCCAGCCGCTCCCCGCACGTGCACGTGGCACCCAGACTCTCGCACCACACCTCACTGCTTGGTGAGCCATTTCTTTTTTAACGTGACAGACGAGACCCACACCTGATCTAAGCTGCCAGGCAGCTCTTAAAACACCACGTTTGGCTTATTTATAAACCCCCAAACTCCCAGCCCTTCTTGGGACATGAGGGGGGGCAACAGAGGACACGAGAGCGAGAGCAAGAGAGGAAAGAACATGATTTTGGTGGCACCAAAGCTTACCATTTCCACTAGCATCACATCCCAGCTCAGAGAATGTCCAGGCCACAGGTCACAGCTCTCCCTCCATCACCTTATGAGCTTACAACGCGTTAACAGTTAGCTCCCAAACTCAGCACATCACCAAACTAGATGAAGCACACGCCCACCACCACGTATGCACACACGCACACAGGAGAAACAAAACTTGTGGTAATCGGAGAAGTTGCGCACCAGGGCTCGCTGTATCGGACGGCCCCGAGTTCCCTCTCCCCAGCACACCTCAGGCTCTGTTATCAGCCAAGAGGCCCGTGGACACGACAGGAGGAAGGAAGGTGACAGGTATTTGTGGGTGCTTGTTTAGTTCAAATGCTTCTCTGTGCAGCTCAGGGATTTCGCTGCGCCGCAGGACGGCAGGCTCCGGCGTGCTCCTGGCAAGCCCGCGCTGGCCTGGCAGGCAGAGGAGGTGC
>NW_010563773.1:0-14889 GCF_000687285.1 Phaethon lepturus | reverse complement strand
GAACAGAAAGAGTGAGAAACAGCAGAGGGAAGAGAAGGTCAGAGGAAGAAGACAAGGAGGTTCTTCAGGCAGGCACTGGAACAGAGATTCCCCTACAGCCCAGGGAAGTGCCAGCGCTGGGAGCTGATGGGTACCTGCGGAAGGAACTGTGGCCTGTGGAGGCCTATGCCTGAGCAGGGCAAAAATGTGAGGAGGAAGAAGTGGCAGAGAGAAACCACTACGTATGGATCACGACCTCCCATCCCCCTGCGCTGCTCGGCAGGGTGGGAGCTGTGTAGGAGTCTGGAGTGAAGGAGTGAAGTTGAGCCTTGGAAAAGGGTGAGGAAAGGTGTTGTTATAAAGTTTGTCTTTTTGTTTCTCACTACCCAAATCTATTTTAATTGGCAATAAAATAAATTAATTTTGCCCAAGTCAAGTCTGTTTTGCCCACGACAGGAAGTGACAATTGATCTCCCTGTCTTACCTCAACCCATGAGGTTTCTCATCCTATTTTCGGCCTCCGTCTTGCTGAGTGAGTGAGCAGCTGATGGGCATTTTGCTGTGAGGCAAGGCTAAACTCACCACAAGAAGAAGTAAGCAGAATTTCTTTAATGCAAGAGTTACATGGTGAAAGGGTATGCCCAGGGAGGCTTTGCAATCTCATTTAAGATCTTTAAAAGAAGGTGAAACCAACATCTACGAGAATGAGCTAGGTAGAGTTAGTCCTCTTTCATAGGAGGACAAACTAAACAACGTCTCACAATTCTGTATGTTACTTTGCTGTGATTTGGTAGGAATGGCACACACAAAAATATATTAAAAGTTATTTTCAGCAATTTTTTTGACCAAGGAAATTTTTTTCTGTATGGAACATACTATAGATCACTTTAGAAAAGACAGCTAAGCTAAACAACAACAGTTCCATACAATGTGATGAAGATGAAATTGAAATCAGTCACATTGAACTACACTGTAGAAGTATGCAGAAACACTATCATTTTGCAGTCATATTATTTCTTTAAATACCAAGAGGTTGCTGACCAAACAAACAAAAACCTTAAAACTTAGAATAATGCTGTTTCAGCAAATGCCCTGCTACCCTGCAATTTTATCCTTCCTATGTAGTTAAAGAAAGTTAAGGAAAATTAAACTAAAAAATGGAAGGAATACTGGAATGCTGATAGGAATAGAGAATCCACCTGGAGAAAAATTACCAAAAAACCTGGCTTGTTCAATTTAACATGACAGCTGAAAGAGCTTACTAAACTGATCACATAATAAATAGCATATGTGGTTAAGTATAAGGGTAAAAAACATGTTGTTAAAAGTAAAATACAGCATTAGACTAGGATTAGACTCAAGAAAAGAGTATTAATGATACATTCCATTTGTGTTGGAAATGAGAAGAAAGGTTTTAAATATTAAAAGACTGACAATATCCAAATACCTCATTCTACCCCGGAACAGATCTTGTGACCTGTGTCCACAAGACTTAAATTGGTTTACTTTGCTTAGATATTTAAAATAATTTACAATCAAAACATCAATAGATACAAAACATCCATCTCTGCAATGCTAGTCAGAAATATTGCAAATCACATTTTAAAACAAGTGTACAAAATTGGAAATCTGGTATGCACAGTACATAGAATCAGAGGAAGTCCTATTTCATAGATTCTGAAGAAAGACACTGTGTCTGTTTTGTTGTCTACTGAGACATTATGATCCAGTATGAAAGAGAAACATTGTCCATTAAGAAGATGAAATATACTTACTGCATTTCTTCCAATTATTATTTTGATTTAAATATTTATAAAGCTGGACACTCTCCTGCATGAATCAGATGTAAATTACCAGCCATAGTTTAGCTGGAGCATAGATCTTTAAGGTAAGTTTTTTTATAAAGCAAGTGGAATTTTAAGCAAAACTTTTAATAATCATTCTCTGTTTTGTGTTTTGTCAGCTGTTCATGGCTGAACATAAAAAGATGTAAAGTGCAACAGTAAATAAAAATAATGTAATAACATTAGGTGAAAGAAATCTCAGAAATAATATTTTTTTTAATTTTAATGGAAAAATATCAAATTCACCTGACCCCAAAAGTAGATTTCAGAAGAACTTGATTTGACTGTCTTTCATATACACATAATTGCAAATTGGTTGATAACTGACTGATTCCAGAACTCGGTCAGTTCATCAGTTGGGTACAATATAATTTGAATTTGTTAAACTTGAATCATACAAATTTATTTGCATAGTTTAATTGAGCGACAATCTTTCCAGATTAGTAGCTTTTCCAAGGTGGTTGCTGAAATGAAGATGTTCTTATAACTGTCATTCCAACCACATAGTCAGGCTGTAAAAAGTCACGTACAAGTCACCTCTCAGATTTAGAAAAGAAAAAATTCCTTTACTTCAGAATAATTATGCTGCTACTTTTGCTGACTCAGAAAAGGCAGTTAAGTATATGAGAAATGCTTGTGATGGTATTGCCAAGCACATTCCAGTGCTGTCCTTTGGAACAGCTCATTTTTACAAACTGTGATACTTGCTGAAGTGTATATCACAGAGAAGTACTAAAGAAATGGTAATAATGCAGAACTACCAGCATACATGAATTTGTTACATGGATGTCATAGCATTACCGTAAGGGTGCTACCTCTGAACTGCACTTTTGCCGTGAAAAGCTGGCCTATGCATGCTGTTTCCATGTGTGTTTACCAGCCACCTATCCAAACATCCACATCTGCTTAAAAGACAGACTCTTGGTTCAGATTGGAAGCCTAATTAAAAGCTATGCCTTTAAATGAGACCATCTGAGATGATAGTAAATACAGTATCAAATACTGTTGCGCTGTAGTACTCTCTAACAGCTATGACGAAAAAAGTTCTATGGGACAGCTGAGAAACATGGTGTAACTCTAACCAAACTCATGTGGTTTTCAGTTCACAGGAGAAATGAAAGATTGAAGAGATGATGAAACCTTCCTTAGAACAACTGCACGACAACGTAAGTACAAAGACAGCTTGTCAGACCAATCTTCCGAAAATGCATATACCATCAGTATGCCACATCAGTTGTGTATCCATATTAAATTAGTGGTCATGGAATGGGAAAATAGGAGATAATAGCAAGGGCATATCATTGAAAGAAACTACAAAATAAAGTTCTCTGTCTAACAGAAGTCACTCCATTTTAAACTAAGAAATGATCGTTTTGAGGTAAACTGTCTTAGACTATCTTACAAGTAAGCAGATACTCATGTTATGTTACACTGCAAACTGTGGATACAAAATCAGTCATAATCACTGCTGAAGACAGAGATACCTTGGTGGTTTGTCCTGTGTTCAGCAATCATGCATTTTGGCTGATGTATGAGAAAGTGCAGGCATAAGCTGTGCAGTCATGGTACTCACGAAACAGCATGCTTCCTTGGCGCTGAGGTAGATCTAATACTGCCTAGTTTGTGTGCCTTTTTGGAACGTAACATTACTATTCCTACCATAACCAAGAAAAAGCTGAAGGTTAAAAACTAATGAGAAGGGAGCACAGTTATTACTGTCTGTTTTCTATGTGTCATGGAAGCTTTCACTAGCTCTTTTGGAGAATCGCAGGAATACACTCACCATCTGCATGTCTCTAAATGTCGGCTGATACCAATGTATGAGTCGGTGAACTCTTCTAGGCCAAGCTGACTTTAGCTAGTTTCTGCCAGGCAGAGTCTTTCTATTTCAACAAGGAATATGGGGATCATCTCTACAATATGAAATGTGTTGTACCCAGTAAATTACGGATTTTATCTTATGCCATGGACATTCACTAGATCACTGGATCAACAGCATATAAAGCATCTTATTCAAAGGTGTATTTCACAGAATCACAGAATCACAGAATGGTAGTGGTTGGAAGGGACCTCTGAAGGTCATGTGGTCCAACCACCCCTGCCAAGGCAGGATCACCTAGGGCAGGTTGCACAGGAACGCCTCCAGTCGGATTTTGAAGGTCTACAGAGAAGGAGATTTGTAAGATAGGTCAGATGAATTACTGCTTGTTACATAGTTTTCCAGCTATAAGGAGATCTTAGGGCCCTGCATAACATCATGTAATCAATGGAAGATAATGAGCTATTTGTTAATGGTACACTTACACTATGAATATATATTTTGATTCCTAGTATGTGTTAAAGATCTCTTCTTATCCACAGATATGCAAAGCTCCAGCGCCGTAACACAAAACCGCATGGGAGTTATTATGAACATAATTAATACTACTATGTTACCACTACAGTTTAGCAAAAGTTATCATTTATAAACAATATCTACATAAATACTTTTTAAAAAACATCATCAGAACTTGTTACCTCATGTGGTAGCACTAGCTTAAATATGTAACTCTCGATTCACTGATTACTGGTGTGAAAGAAAATGTATTAGGAGGGAAAATACTGAGCAACGTTGTCTCAGCAGAAAAAAGGAAGACCCACAATGCATATCTAACTTTACTCCACTTGAAAATTAAAGATTGATTAATGAACTTTAATATCAGAAAGGATCAGTATGAACGTTTTTTTTTTAAAGTGAGAATTAAGTGCTTGTGTTAGCGTTACACATTTCCACTCAAGAGATTTCTAAGGAAGGTAATAGCCTTTTATTAATTTATTACTTACAGAATTGTAATTCCATATTATGATAACACAGTCTTTCGTTTTGCAAGAGATAGTGGAACGAAATGGGAAGGGGGAAACAAATTACTTAGAAGATTGCTAGTGCCATACTTTGCCATTTACTTCCCTTTTAGTCTGAGTGGCCAAGAAATCTCTGTGATCCTGAGGAAGGGAATAAATAACTTGCATCGTAACCTCCCTCAACGCAGAAAATCCTACAGATCCTTAGGTATGCACCAACACATTTCCTGAAAACATCAAGCCAACAGACAATATGGGTGGAAATTAGGGTTTTCTGTGTCTGAAAGTGAGGGAATAAAAGGTGTTCAAGCATCAGGACAGACCCGTAGCGGTTGAGCTAGAAACTGGTCACTATTGAATTGATATCTAATGACAAATTCATGGAGTACTATTAGCCATTAATAAGATAGATAGATTTATTGCAGGAAGAAGAGGCAGTGCAGTCACACAGAAAGAAAATGGCCTATAAGGAAAGAGAAATTTTATCTCCCAGCTTTTAACTTCCTGAAAGGCTTCAAAGCATTCAGATACAGCCATCAAAAGCTTTATTATGTGGAAAAATTGGATTTCCTGATTTTGAAATTCAGTCATGATATTTGTAAAGGTTTAGAAGCTATTTATTAAAGGTCACTTTCTGTGCTGAGTAAGTTTTGTTGGATTCACAGGAAAAATACTGGAGACGAGTAGCTCTCTGGAAATGTAAAATGAAATTTCTCTGTAATTTCCAAGTACATGTTTCTTAGACTCCAAGTGACTGTGTCATTCTGTAAAATAAAGCATTTGACATATTATACATCAAAATTCAGCAGTACTTGCAAACTTCATGGGTATTTCCTAATATACTAGTATGACTGCTTCAGTTGTGTAGTGCAAGAGTTTCAATGACATCTTGTAGAATTCAAACAAATGCAAATGTTTAAGTACATCCATTGCATGTTTTGAGAAACATGCTTTTTAAAAGTATGAGATGGTCATACACATATACACATCTCTCATTCACAACTGAAAATCATGGTAAGATGTTTCAAAGGGCAATAATGAAAACAGTGATTTGCAAC
Organism: Phaethon lepturus; assembly: GCF_000687285.1. Classification (NCBI taxonomy): domain Eukaryota; kingdom Metazoa; phylum Chordata; class Aves; order Phaethontiformes; family Phaethontidae; genus Phaethon; species Phaethon lepturus. Next base: position 9,167 of record NW_010563773.1, on the reverse strand, counting down.
AAATTTTTGGTTTTGTTGCACATAAATCAACAACTGCAAAAAAGTAGCTTTTAGTTATCTCTTCAGAACACCTACCTGTGCCATTGAAGAGAATCTGTGTGTTTCAGTTTTTTAATATCCCCAAACTGTAGACATAAGAATGATTTCTTGGAAGCCTCAAAGAATATCTTAAGGTGGACTCCCATTAAGAGTCACTTAGGTCTCATCGACTCAAGTGGAGTGGAAGTCCTATTGCTTCCACAATTTGACTTTTTCATAGCAAGATGTGTATGTTCATTTGGGAACTCTCCATCAGGCATCATTCACAGTTTTTTCCTTTGTATATATTTGAATCAATTCCTTTATAACTTTGAGGTTTTCTATTTAATTTTTTTCTTAGCCCATTTTTCTTAGTATATTTTTTTTTAATTAAATTGAAAAATCAATAGGAAGAAAATGTGATTTCTGGTTAGTATAACTGCTGACACATAATTTATTTTAAGGTCTTCAGATGTGCTTGATATGACTTACCTTTACTACCTCACAGTTTAAAGATCCCCGTTCAACCTAATAATCCTCAAGGTTAATCTCTATTAATTAAGTACAAGGAAAAGACTTTAAATGGCATTGAAATGGAAGTTTTTTTCATAAATACAGAATGCCTGCTGCTTTCATTTCATATGTATCTCAGGATTTGAATATAAAGTTTGAATTGAAAGACAACTGTGAGTTCTGCTTCTGCACAGCTCAGCACCTAAACCCATTTAAGATTCAGAAAACAGATCTGATCTACTTAGTAAGTTTTCTCAGAGCCTACTTAGCACAGTTCACAGGAGCGGATTCTGTACTCTATGGCAACATCCCAATTTTAAAAAATGTAATAATTTAGTGGCTAACACACATCTAAGGGAGACTTAGCCTTATGAAAACATTCAAGCTATGTCTGCTATTTCTTAGCAATGTACCTTGAAACTAGTCTATAAGCTGTTCTGTTGCAAAGGAAACTCACTGCAAAGGAAGTTCACTGCTGATGAAATTTGGCTGATGTGTAGCAGGGAATTCAATATTTGCTGGAGAAGGAGACAAAGGAAAGGAGGTATGGCTGTAGTCTATTAACAAAAGTCCATGCCTGAGAGGTAAATTCCCTAAGAAAGACCAGAGATTTCCCAGGTAATACATCCATTACACTATAAACTGGTGTTCTCATTTCTGTTCTCACACTAGCCACTGAAGAAGAAATTTCATAGCATGACACTATTTGGAAACATTTGTTTTTCCTACGATTTACATAAGACACCAACACTCATATTCCATGTTCCTATTTTCCCTGTTCCACGCAGGAGATCAAAGGCAGACAGAAAAAGGCAGTAAGCACTGTAAGTCTTCACATCGAAATGTCTAGCAGACAAGTATCCAGATTCAGAAATGAATTTGAGTTCTGAGCTGGGAAATAAAGTCACTTTCCCAGGGAATTTGAAAAACCATCAAGTCCCTCTCTGGAAATAGAAATGTCCTCAGACTTAATCTTAAAATTGTGATTTTATACTCTCACCCCAGAAGAGGGCCTCTGGACTGAAAATTTAAGGGATTAGGCAAGAAAGACAGGCTGCTGATTGCCTTTCAGCCCAATAGTTGATGTTGCTGATTCCATGGAGTTTTGATAGAGTTGCATTTCGTAGAATTAGCAGTCAACAAATAGTGTGGCTACTGGGACACATGCGCCTCCTCTGGGAGGACGATGGCCACTTGAATGTTGAAACAGATGTTTCAACAATGTTTTCATTTCATGTTTTTGATTTTTTTCATTTCATGTCATTTGATGTTTCAACAGAATGTTTTCAACACATGTTGAAACAGTTCTAGAATTATGTTCAGTCATTTTCTAGGTAAGGGTAAGCATTCAATGTCTATATTATTATGCCAAACCTAGGCATCACTGAAAGAATTTGCACTGAAAGGTAAGTTGTGTTGTGTGTAAAACTCAAAGCTGTTTCCTAATTATACTCAGAACATGTCTACCAAATTCCTTAGAGGCACTAAGACCCAGCATTTATGAATCTCAGATGGCCTTAGAAGGGAGACAGGAAGAAAAACTTACGCCCTTGGCATACATGGAACAGAGTTTTAAATGTCTGAGGAAATTTCATGAGAAATATAGGCATTAGGGACATTATCCCAGGTGCATAAGCGGTAGCTGTGTGAAAAAGTGGATTTAGCTTTATATCTGCTTTATGAGTGGCAGGTTCTACAAAAGATAAAACAAATTGTTTCTAACCTAAAGATCCCAATGTTCTAGAGGGTATAAATGAATAAATAATAATTAACTATTTTCTTGGCTGGGATCTGTCTACATTTAAATGTCTACAGTGTTTAGATCCTATCCTGTATATGAAAGAATGGCATCCTTGATTCAGTGAATTTACTGATGGGAACAATTATTTTGAATCAGAGACTTCTTGACTATACGGTCAATTAAACTGTCAATTTATATTGTTAAATACACCATTATAAATTTTACTTTCTATAATACCTGCCAATATTATTTCATGCTTACCAATGGAAGACACCAAAATAGTTTTTAATATCCTCCAAACACTGGATGGTGGAAAAACTGTTTTGGGTACAGTTTTCATTATGGCCAGTGCTTATTTCCCAGTTAGTTTATTCACTTGCCCTTTTGCTTTATTTAATCCTGACTCCTCATCTTTACAGTTTTACTTTGCATAAGATGAGACTACTTCAGCTGTTTTGCTTATGTCCCTCAGATGTGCTTGAAATGAATACATCACCTTGCTGTCATTCGTATGGTTGAAACAGGAATCTTTCAAAGTACCTAATTTATGCTAAAGGAATGCAAGTGATGTTTTCTTGTAAGCAGTATTAAAACTCAGAACCTAGAGGGACATTTTCATAATATTACTACATCGAAAATTTATACATTGCTCTTGTACCGGTCACTTTTTACATTAAATTTACATTTACAGAACATTACATTCTGATGCATTCAACTGAATGCCTTCTAGTTTCTTCAAAGGATTATTTCTAAAAGTAATTGTTTGATACAGAAGAGTGAACACTGATATGTTACCATGGTTTTGACTGTTACAAATCAATATGAATATAATCCTACAATTCAAATAGGAATACAGATAGTGGTCATATTATACTCCCAGGTGGGTCACAAAATCAGGATTAATCTGTTCCTTGCAAGATTAACTTCACACAGTGAACTGCCTGCTTTGAACCAGTTTATGAATCAAAGATTTACCATCTTCTCCCAGGCTTTTTGCATAATATAGGAAACCTCATCACATGAAACTCTTGACGTTAGTTGTGAACAGAACAGAAGAGAGGTTCTATTCTTTCAATAATAAATTCTTAAAAAAATCTTAATTTTAGTACTGAACTTAATGTGTATAAATAATTTTGTATTTTGAAAGCTTTGTTTAAAAATAGTTATAAGACTTGACTGAATTAAATTTTCACATTACTAGTCAGTTACAGAAGTCCAAAACTGAAATGATTTTTTTTAGATAAATAGGGTAATAGATATATCAGATATCTGATGTTTTGCATCAATGAATTGACATACAAGAGAGACACCTGTGATGCTACATATTTTTCGTGGATCTGTGGCAAGAGGGTGACATTCTAATCCCTCTAAGATAAATAGCACATGCCAAGCTCATTTCCTACACTGACATTTTGAGACAGAACCACAAGCAAAATCCATTTTCAACTGAAGTCAGTGACCAAACTCCCACTGACAGGGTTTCATCCCTCACATGTAAGTGTCTGGGCTACTCTTAGTCACATAAGATGGTAACAGCAAAGAAGTGGAAACCTGTTTTCAGCAACATTTCCTCATTATTCTAATGTCCTGTTTCCTCAAGTCTAGTAAATATTTTAGAAGTATAAAGAGGAGTTCAGCATAAAATTGTATGTCCCACTGCAGTCTAGCTGGAACTTCAACACATTTCTGCTAGTCACTTGAATGATGGATTACATCACAACAACTTTCTGATTCATGGTGAAGGAATGACTGACAGTGATGCAGAATCTTGCAGAGATGTAATAGACTGATGACATCAATTTGCAGTATCTATACAGCAGAAACAGGCTTGTTTTCCCTCCAGAACAAGTCAATGATGAAAATTGCACAAGCATGGAAACAGGTGTGGCATCAAATGGAAAACATGAAAGCTGTATCATGTTCAACATATGTTTTTCTCATGATCATGAGAAAGACAAAGGGTAGAAGAGTTGGCCTGGCCAACCTGAAACAAACATGGAGGAAAGATGAAATATGCATGATTATAAATGAATGAATAAATAAATAAATAAAACATTTGCTTTAGCTATATATAGCTAGATGTGTAATTGTACTTTTTGCAGGCTACAGGATGTTGCTTGTGGGCTGCTGCTAATATGACATTAGAGACAAAAAGGTCAGAAAGTGTCGGTATGAAAGACAGCTACTGCCCTAAAGAGGTTCATCCCTTTGGACATCAGTGAATAAAGATCAGCCATCTGCAAATAAACAACCTAGTAAACAAAGCAGCAGTCTTGTGTAAGAATTGTTTAGGTAATGCAGTAGAATAGGGAGATAAATATCCAAAACTTTTACACAGTAAGGAAAGACATAAAAAGTATTATTTTATGGATAACTTTACACCAACAATTTGGCTCTTGCTGTATTTTTATTGCATGCCCTGATCTTCTAATTCATGCTATAAAATACTGCTTTACAGCTGTGATTTGCAAAGAACCAATTAGTTTTTCGCCAGAAATAATCTTTGTAGCTGACCTTAACAATTGTTAACCAGAGAAGAAAGGAAGGAAAGAAGAACTGCTGTTTTAGTTTATCAGTCTGGTTTTTAAATATTGTCTCATTAAATATTGTCTTATTGTTTTCCTTTTTGTTTTTTTTTTTCCTATGAATTCTCTATATCTTGTGAACATTTTCCTGGTATGCTGGTATTTATAGCTGAAGGCAGTGTCCTCCAAATTGTTTTTCCAGAAAAACAAAAAGAGTTCCTATTTGTTTGTTCCGGATTGGGATGCTTCTGAATCCATACTCTGTAAGAGAATGCATTCGTAATTTTTTTTTCTTCTAAAAATTTCAATCCAATTTTTGAAAACTGGGAAAAAAAATGAAAGTCCAGAACATTTTTTTTTTTAACATCTTTGGTCTCAGTAATTTCTTAGGCTGGTGCCAGTTTTTAAAAAAATCAAAACTAATGGACCTTCAGAGTTTTACCAGAAAATTTATTACTTTAATATTACACTCTTGGACTGTATCTGGAAGCTAAAATTTAACTGCTGTAAATGCTTGGTTCAAAAGGATGCATAATTAACCTTAACTCTTCTACTAATACTGTGTTATGTTTTGGCAACCAAACAGTAAAACCTCAGCATGAACAACTCCTGTTTTTATTGAAATCAACAGACAGAAACCATAAATAATTGTTACATGCCTTGCTGGTAATACCAATTAGCTAACATCATACAGAAACTACTGTAAACAAGTACAGTGTATTCTTCCAGTGATTCAGAGATTTGAGCTACAAACAAAATACACAAGTTTGAATGCATCAATGAGACAAATTTGAGTTATGTACCAGTGAGATAAACTTGTAATGCTCAAAGGACATTCCATTAGACTATTTCATATTTTTATTCCTTTGTGCTCAATAGCAACAGTTATCTACTTAATGTCAAGCGTGCATTTCAAGAACAGTTGTTATGATATAGAAGGCAAAATACAATGGTAAATTCAGATACCCTGGCATGGTGCAGCCTACATAAGGCTAGGAAGTGTAAGTGAAATTTCAGCTGGAACAGCAGCTTAAGAATCACACATCACATAAACCCCAAAGAGCATCTTAAAACCAGATTGAGCTGTGAAATGAAAGCAAGAGATCGTAAGTGTGCTGAAAGATATGTTCCACTCCTACACATGTTCTCTACCTCTTGTTCTGTAAGGAAAACGAAAGATGGTCTAGATGTCAGGCCACTAGCCCACTGCCTAGGAAACCTGGCTATTTCCCTCTAATTTTCAGTTAGCAAGCAAATCACTTTCTTTGCACCTACACAGCACAAGACATTGCCCAGTGAGGATAACTGTTTTAACATGGCATGTGTTAGCACAGGTTGTAGATGCTTCACCTAAATTAATAAACTGTGTTTCTCAGTAGGGTTTCGTAGCCTAGGTTATAGCATCTTTTAAGCAGAGTTCAGCTCTTCCCTCTTCCCCAGGTTACCTTTGGTACTGCCAGCACTGCACTGCCATATAGATAAACTGCTCCAGTGTCTACAGCAATGGACAAGTCTTCCCTAGTGCTCAAGTTGTCGAATGCTTGAAGTAGACAGCTCTTCATTCTTCCTAATGGGGTTTTTCTTCCCTTTCTACTACTTTCATAGTAGTTTCAAAGAATCCTTCAATTCTGAAGTTGTAGGCTGTGGAATAGAAATGAGCCAGCTATTCATAAAATACAGAAGCCTCCGTTGGACCATTATTTTTTTACCAAAAGTCTGAGGAAAGCACTTGCCATAGACAAAAAATGTGTTTAACAAAAAACCCTGAACAAAAAAAGGAACAGATTTAGCAGCTCCTGTAAAGGTCACTTATTTTTGAATGCTTAAGGCATTTTTTAATTCTGCTGTTTATGTAGATATTATGCCTCTATGTCAATCTAAAAGAACATTTTCGATGTTAGTTGTCAAGACCAGTGGTCATCAAAGATAATGGCTGCTTGTAGTCACCACTGAAGTTAACACACTGAGTAAGCATTTCAGAAAATAGAACTGTTTAAGATATTGAAAGTATTTAAAGCTTGTTATCACTGGTGAAAATCTCTAACATACAATTTTGAATTTTCCCCATATTATCACAATCTATGTCTATGCAGGCTTCTTCTCAAATCTTCTGCCCTTTGGCACAGAAATGACTGAGGGAGTTACAATAGCTTTAAGCTACCTTTACAGCCTACTAGATTCATAGCATAGGCATCAGAGCAACATAATTTACAATCACCATCTACATTTCCATGCCTCTTCTCAAAGATATTTCCATAGGCAAGTGTCCTGACAGTTGATGCTAAGAGAGCATTTTAAAACTCTACTTTATAATGTTAAATTGTAAAGATGGGTCATGGTCATGTCAAAACAGTACCACGGTTATAGCTATCAGAAAGCCAAAAACTAAATTCACCCTTACAGAAAAATCTTCACTGGGCACCTAACATTGGCTTTTGCAGTCAGTACTACTAACTTCGCTAAATTCAACCATGTCACAGAACCCTGTGGCTTTTTTTTTGTTCAAAACCATGAAAATACAAACAGGCTTGGGTTCAATGGGTCGGTCCTAACATTGTCACAATCCAGCACTACCAATACGCTGGATTAAATTGTAAGAAGGTGCTCTTTCTTCATAACTGTTTTGTTGGGTTTTTTTAATCTGTTCTATTTTGTTAAAGATTGGCTTCATACCTTGCTATGCTTCTTGAAAAACACAGCACACTTCTGAGTGCAGGTCTTTGAACAACGTTCAGTGATTCATTTTATGATCTTTTCAGCTGCAAGAATTGGAAGTGTTAGGCAGTATTCAAGACCTTTGAGACCAGACAATAAAGAAATGCAGTGCTCACAAGGAAGAGAGAAAATTCAAGGGAAACCTCATGGAACTGTTAAGAAAGTAAAAGGGGTGGGGGGGAAATCATTGGGACAAAAACCTGATGCATGATGATAGCAATTTACCTTCATATTCTTAATCAGAATCACTGCCAGAGGTAATATGTGTGAACAAACCAAACATAACTATTGTGAATTTCTTAGGCAGAAAAGCCATTTTTAATTTCTAATAACGCAGTTTCAGAAAAGCTTGGCTCTTTTTCTCAGCAGATCAATTTTTTATCACCTCCAGGATTTTTGCTGTTAGTAGCAAAACTGTTACTCTGGTCAGGGCTACAAATCTTGTAATTCATTCCATACACTTTTTTTAAGAGTAGTCCTAAATATATGAGCAAATATGGTACATATTGACAACTCTCTTGGTGCCCTTTTCGACTCAGATCACCTCTGAAGACCCATTTCTACTTGATGCTTTCTATCCGTGAAATAACCAGAGCCTGTCGGTTGTTCCAGAGACCAACGGGGGCACCACATGCGTGCGGTGCGACCAGGTGAGCGACCTGCTCAGCCTGGTGGCAGAGCTGAAAGAGGAAGTGGAGAGGCTGAGGAGCATTAGGGAGTGTGAGAGAGAGAGGTAGGTGGGGCCGCCCCCGGCCATCCCTGAAGCAGGGGCAGCCGGTGGAGGCTCCACAAGCAGCAAGGGATCCCCTGGCCTCTTGCTGCCGGGCAGGAGAGGACCTAAGAGATGAGGGGAAATGGAAGCAGGTCCCTCCTCGGAGAGGTCAGCGAATTCCGTCCCGGCCTCCCTCACCGTCCTAGCTGTCCTTACACAACAGGTATGGGGCTCTGGAACTTGAGGGACAGGAACATGAGGACCCTGATGAAGGTCCATCCAAGGGGGTGCCGAGGGTGAGTCAATCAGCCCCACGCATCAAGACGTCCTGTGTAAAGAAAAAAAGGAGGGTGATTGTCGTAGGCAACTCCCTTCTGAGGGGTACAGAGGGCCCAATATGTCGACCAGACCCAACTCACAGGGAAGTCTGCTGCCTCCCCGGAGCCTGGGTGAGAGGCGTCACCAAGAAACTCCCTGGTCTGGTTCGACCCACTGATTACTACCCACTGTTGGTCATGCAGGCTGGCAATGATGAGGTTGCACTAAGAAACCCAAAGGCAGTCAAAAAGGATTTGATGTGAGAGCGCTGGGGCGACTGGTCGATGGAGCGGGAGCACAGGTAGTGTTTTCATCAATCCCTTCAGTGACAGGGAATAACACTGAAAGGAACAGGAAAGCACACCTGATCAACACATGGCTCAGGGGCTCGTGCCGTCGTCAGAATTTTGGGTTTTTTGACCACAGGGCGGTTTACATGGCACCGGGCCTCCTTGCAGCAGATGGAGTGCAACTGACTCCAAGGGGCAAAAGGATTCTTGCTCATGAGCTGGCAGGCCTCACTGAGATGGCTTTAAACTAGATTTGGAAGGGGGAGGGGATAAAACCAGGCTCGCTAGAGTTGAGCCTAAGGGTAACGTGCCAGAGTTGAAATCGATAGCCCAGC
>NW_010563772.1:0-921 GCF_000687285.1 Phaethon lepturus | reverse complement strand
GGGTGGCAGTGTGTTCTTCTCCTGACAAAGATGCCCTTGTGCTACCCAGCGCAGAGCAGAAGATGCTGATGGGAACTGTCTGTCCCAGGCCGAGCATGCTGCAATCTCAGAGAGCAACAGAGAAGTTGTAACAAGAGCTGTGAGTATCAACGGGAGCGTTTTGGTTGTGACCACAGGGTTTTAAAACCCTCTGACTACTATGCAAATCCACGTGAAACATACCCGGCTGAGACCTCCGATTTCTCCAAGGTTTAGCCTTCAAAATGCCGCAGAACATACATGGTTCTACCTGAAGCCATAAATGTCCCACAGAGAGCCAAGAGCCAGCAGCATCCTGCAGCCACACTTCTCCTCCACCTTTCTTTTCCCCTCCTGCTCCTCCTCAGATGTCCTTGCAAACCAAAATGAGGAGCATCTAGCTGCGGAGACATCCAAGGCATGCCACAAGGATCTCTGAATTTTCCTTGCACTTTGCGTTGTTAAGGTGCAGCTTTTCCATTCTGCTCGTCTGTGGCCCCAGTCTGAAGTCGGCTGTAAAAGGACAGGGTGGCCCTGCCTGCAGACCCGCATGCCTTCCGCGGTGCGAGCCCACAGCGACCTGTGGACAGCCTGAGACTTCTGCCTCGTGCCCCATGGGCCTAGTCCGAGGGCTGCTGGTGCCAGTGGCGAGACTGCAGCAGACCTTGGGTGAGGTTCAGGCCCTGGACACCTCTGGCTGACTGAGGAGACGGCTTGAAAATGTGTGTGGCTCATCAGGGCTCGCCCCTGAGTCCCGAGGCAAAAATAAGAGGATGGAGTAATAGAGGTGAGCGCGCCTCTCAGACACCCACCCAAGGGCCGGGCGCTCCACCCGGAGCGCAGCAGCGGGCGTTGCTAATTTATCGTAATCGGCGTGCCTCGAGACAGGTCCTCAGAGGGTTC
>NW_010563771.1:408-2588 GCF_000687285.1 Phaethon lepturus | reverse complement strand
GTCCCCCGCCATGTCCCCGCCGCAGTGTCCCCTGCCCCATGCCCCAGCCACGGTGTACCCTGCCTGACGCCCCGACATGTTGGCTCCTGCCCCGTGGCCCACCGTGGTGGCACCTACCTAATGTCCCTGCCACAGTGGCCCCTGCCCCATGCCCTGCTGTGCCACTGGGTCCTCACCGCTGTCCGCTGACTCCGTGGGCCCTGACTCGCCCTCTGAGTCGGAGTAGAAAGGTTTCTCCACCTTCTCCTTCCTCTTCTCCCGGCTGGTGCACTTGGTCCACTCAGGAACCTGCTGGCACAGGGTTGATGGAGTGGGGCCACCACCCCTGGGTGGGGAGCCCAAACAGCTGCCCTTGCTCTGCTTCTGTCCCCGGGCGGGTGTGTGGGCACCAGAGAGGGGACATGGGGCAGCTGAGCAGCACCTGGGCACGTTCTCGGGCACTCCCAAGACCTCGAAGCGATGCCCTCACCTCAGCCCCCCCGTGCACCCCAGCATCCTGGGATGCTCCACACACCTCCACGTTCCTCACAGAGGGGTCAGGGGCCTCATCCGGCCAGTCAGGCAGCTCCTGGTAGCCCACAGCCTTGGCGTTGAGCAGGTGGGACAGGGAGCCCAGCTGGAAGTGGTCCCGATCTACAGTAGGGTGAGAGGTGGCAGCAGCTCGGGGACAGCCATGCAGCACTGTGGTGACATCTGGCCCCGTGTCCCCATGACCTGTGACCAGGGGTGGGTACCTTTGAAGGAGGACTCCAAGATGGGAGCAGGTTTTTGGGCCAGGAAGAGCTTCTTGGCGTACTTGTTGAGGGCCCCGCTCTTCTCAGTGGGCACAATGAGCTGGCGGATGAAGCGAGCCCGGTCGCGGATGTCGTAATTCTGGTCATACTTGGCCAAGTTGAGCACGTACTGGGTCAGCAGCTTGCTCTGTTCCAGGGGACATGCTCAGGGCCAGACTCTCCCTCCCTGATGGGGAAACTGAGGCATGACATTAGAACATGTCCCCGGTACCTGCTTGGAGTTGGTCAGGTAGAGCTTGGCTGCCAGGTTGATGACCTGCAGCTTGACGATGTCCTCCTCGTTGGTGAAGGACTTGGCCATCTTGCGCAGCACATCGGGTGCAATCTTGGGCACGTGCTCGCAGTACTCGCCGATGAGCCACAAGATGCTGGCCCGCGCCATCGGCACCTGCAAAATGCCCCCGGGCACGTGGCACCGCTGCCGCTCCCCTGGTCCTGCAGGCCACGCAACACCCCAACCCACCTGGATGTTGTCAGTGAGCTTGGCCATGTGCTTGATGATCTCGCTGTGCTGGGCCGGCTGCATTTGCAGCAGCTTTTTGATGACCACCACGGATTCGGCCACCACCAGCTCTGCGGGCAGAGTCCTGGCCTCAGCGGGGTCCTGCCTCGAGAGCGATGGAGCCCCCATTTCACCCTTGCCACAGGCACTCACCGTCCCGGTTGGAGAGGAGCTGGACCAGGCCGTTGAGGCAGGTGTCCCGAACCTTCCCGATGTTGGTGGCACAGCGCCCTATGGCTTGGATGGTGGCTGCCACGAAGTCCTTGTCCATGCTGCGGATGTAGGTCTGCACAGGCATGGGGGGACACGCATGACATGTCACCCACATGACAGTGCTGGGCATCCTCCACACGGGGGATCCTCCGCAGGCCACACATTGGGGGTCTTTGGAGCCTCCCATAGGGTGGTCATGGTCTTAGCCCACTCCTCCTGGTAGGGCTCTCCTCCATCCCCTCCATGGTGGTGTTTTGGCACCCAGAGCCATGCCAGGGTGGCACCCCAGTGACCTCAGTATGGCCATGGCATACCTGGAACTCCCGCAGGATAGTGGAGATGTTGGTCTCATTGGCCAGGTTGGTGAGGACCTCCAGCTGCAGGAAGGAGGGAGAGATGGGCAGCACACAGTGCTGGGGCACTGGGTCCTTGCTGTCCTCCTGTCCCCAAGGCATGGAGGACAGCTGCCCCACAGGCAGGGGCCCCATGAAGTCCCAAGGCCACCGGTGATGGGTTCTGCCAAGCACTTCCAGCTCACCTTGAGGATCTTGATCTGCGTGGGGTCAGTGGAGCGAATGTAGAAGCTCTTCAGGTAGGGCTCAAACATCCCCTGTGTGCAGAGCAAGCAACGTTAGTGCCATCCCTGCCCCCCCGTCGCCCCGCGCCCCCCC
>NW_010563771.1:0-328 GCF_000687285.1 Phaethon lepturus | reverse complement strand
CCCGATGCAAACCCCCACCCGCCGTTTGATGGACATGGTGGCAACATTCTGCAACACGACGTACTGCACCTCGCTGTGGGGAGAAAGAGGGGGCCACCATCAGTGGGGCAGGGCTGGACCCCCCCACCATGTCCCCATGAAGACGGAGCAGGACCCACCACCAGGCTAGGTGCCAGCACGACGCTGCCACCCCATGCCTGGGTGGGGCCAGGCCAAAAAGCACTGTTTTTTGGCAGTTGGCCCTAACCCGACGTCCCTGCAGGTATGGGCTTTTTGGGGGTCTCTCCCAGGGTCTTAGGGCTCCCTGTGGCTCCCACCGATGGGGGTG
>NW_010563770.1:18442-25588 GCF_000687285.1 Phaethon lepturus | reverse complement strand
ATGAGCAGATAGAAAAGGAATGAGCAGCCTGTGCAGGAGCTGGAAGTGTAGACCTTGGGCTCGACACAGGTGTCACACTAATTTTATGTCAACACAACCCCAGTGCCTCTGGCGGAGCCGCTCTTGGTTTCCATCAGTGCACACGAGGGGAGAAGCAGGGACTGTCACAGGAGAACTGTTCAGGTGGGATGCGGGTCCCACACAGGTGGGGGTCAATCCCCATATTTCCATCCGGCTGAGAATCTGTGTCTGGCTGCCTCACTGCCTGACCTGAATGGAGTTAACCTTGATTTACACTGGAGAAGGAGAGGGGAGAATTGAGCACAACAAGCTGAATCCTAGAATAGAAAAAGGCCACTGGAGAGGGAGACAGAGCACAAGGAGGAAAAGCTAATGCCATGGCCTCTGTGATTCTGTCTTTGCAGGTCCTTCAGGCAACATAACCATAAACAGTCTCTTCAAAAAATGTGAATATTATGCTCCTTTCTGACAGTTTTTTCCCCCAATTTCCTTTTGCCTTTACAAGTAGATGAAGAAAATAAATATTTAATGACCTATTTCAATATTTTAATGTAGGTTTCTTGGTTAAAACACTACAAATCTCTCCGTGAAAGGGCAACAATAGAATTATAAACTAATGAGTATTGCAGCAAGTGGGAAGTTGGTTGGAAAGGGGAGGGGAAAGAAAAGAGGTAAGGCTGCAGAACATGGGGCATATCTTCATCAGATGGACATCATCACTGACTCATTTCAAGTGCTCCTCTCCAGAGCTTACCGGGGAGGAAAGACCCAGCCAGTTTACTGTTTTATCTTTCACCAATCCTTTCTATAAAAGCACAACAGAGTTTCCTTCCTCCATGACCTGGCTGAGACGTGTTGCTTTGACCAGGACCGCCGTGGTTGCTGCAAGAGGGCCGTAGTGGTTCAGAGCGAGCCATGAGCCGGGGAGGCTCAGCGGAGCAAGCGCCGCTGGTGGCTCAGCTTTCCAGCGCCCCAGGGACAGGAGTTCCTGCGCTGCTACGTGCACATGAGGAAGAGCCGTAAGTGACCCGTTGCCCTTTCCCCAGTGCAGCCCGCGGTGGTGATTCTCCACTCTGACTATATGATGGGGTGGTTGTAGACCTGTGCAGCTCCACCACCTCTTTTCCATCTCTTGCCCCACCCCAGGACACTGCTGTTGCTGCTTCTCTCTTTGTACCAAGGTGGATTATTTTTGTTCAGTCAGATGTTAAGTCCTTTATGTGGCACTTTCATGACGGCAATGTTTTCACTCATCCTGATCTACATTTGAGGTTGTTCTCTTGCATAAGAGAGGGAGTTGTACAGTGCATCCAGTGTAGTATCTCAGTGGCACACATAGGGAGAGAAGCCAGAAAATCACATCCTTGCACCACTATGGACCTCGTGCTGTACTGTATGTCCTCGCACAGCGATTGCAACAAATAACACACATACCTGGTGCTGGGCCAAGGCTACTTCATTAAACAACTCTCGTCATGCAGTCAGGGGGTGCATACATAGAGTGTCAACCTCGTTCTTCTGAGACAGGGGTGGGCTGCAGCCCAAGAAATGTGGCAGTGAGTAGTCTCTGTGCAGAGACAATCTCGGAGTGAAATCCTGGACTGGATTTGTTGCCGTGAATATTTTATACAGCTCTCTCCCCCCCTTCTCTGATCTCGGCAGCAGTCTCTAGCCAACATAATTCTTTGTGAGTTACTTTCGTTAGCAAAACCTTTCACCCTATGAAGATGTTCTACTTAATTAGTAAAAGTTCAATTTTTTTGTCACCGACAGAGCCCCATACATCACCATGTCTGGAGAGTCATTAGGTGTAAAATTAATCAGGGTGGATAACAGCTGAATCGAGTCAGAGCCCTTTGTGTTCCTTCCCACATCTCTGCCTCCAACGTGAGAACCTTTTCAAGAAGGGGAATCCAAAAAGCATCTCCAAATATCCAGGAGACCAGTTTCTAGGGTAGCACTGGAGTCAGGTAGTACTAAGCCTGAAGTGGAGGGGGCAATCTCCCCTGAAGCGAGGGGACAGGAAGCCAAAAGACTGTCAACTTTGTTCCACCTTGGTCAGATCCATGAAGGACTCCAGCTGAGGGACTCTGAAAGGATGCTGGATGGCTGAGATTTTCCTTTCACCCACCTCTGGGAACACATCAAATGCACTCATTTGTTCACTTCTTCATGGGTAAGTTTGGTGTAAGCTTGCGTTGTGAAAGAAGAGGGATCAGGTCAAACAGAAAGGTTTGCCACATCCCATAGCTTGAGGACTGTGTGCCATGAGAGGGTGTCCTAAGGAAATGCAGGACCACAGGAGAAATTCAAACAAGTAGATGACTGAGCTGATGACCCAGCCCATTTCTGTGGTGCACCAAAGGAGCCATGACACAGTGCTCTGCTTCCTGGCAGATGATCTGCCTGGGTGTTTCTGACAGCAACACCTTATAACCCCTTGAGCATTCTTCAGAGCTTGATGTGTGGTGGGAATGAAACCAAGGTACCTTTGCTCCCCTGCATTGCACTGGTATGTCCATTGTGCAGGACTGATGCCGTTAGAGTTTTCTGCAACCCATCACGGCTCAACATTGGACTTCTTCCCAATTGTGTCCTTATTTCTGCTCAGGAGGTCTCTGCTTTGAGGTGGCTACTGCAATTTCCTACAAACTCACCTATTTCCAAGTGTATTGACAGACACAGGAAGACCAAATGGCTGATGCTCAGCATGGATTTGCAGGTCATCTTCTACCTGGTTGTTCTTTATTTTTTCACCCATTCAATCCCTGGCTATGGGGTCTGGGCTTTTCTACTGGCAGATGGAGCCCATCTGTAACTGCATGCAGATGGGGAATGTTGCACAAAGTTGTGCTGAGGGTGTTGGATGTTTTGCAAGAATCTTTGGACAGGTACATTAGTTTAGGAGACTTTTAATAAGAATAATAAAATTCTGTGATGTTCCTATCTCCTGAGCACAGAGTACTGTACATATGTCAGTCTCACATCAACTTTTCCTGCTCTAGCACTTCTTAAAATTAACAGGGGGATGGTGATAGCTAGTTGTGATGAACAACACTAATATTCTTTATTTATTTTCTGGTAGTAGAAGTAGTAGCAGCAGCAGCAGTAAAAGAAGTCTTACAGTTTGATTGGTAGCAAAGAGAAATAATTATGGATAATGCAAGTGACTGCAAGCAAATTGATATCACTTATAATTTTGCATAACTGATCTCAGGACCTCCTTAAAAGTTAACTCCTCATGGTACACTTCATTTTGGTACAGAAGACAACCAGACGGAGCGGGGGGAAGGAAATATTTTGCCTGCATAAAAATATGTCTTCCCACTTTGTCATTTTCCTCCTTGGAAAATGTCTGGAAAGCAGCCACCCTGGGAATGACTTGCCTGGGCTGCTGCACTACCTCCAGGACTTGCCAATTCTCTGCTGCCTCTGCTGATGCTCATAACACTGTAGCGTTCTGGAGTCTTCTTTGACTAACAAGTGGCTCAGGGCTGCTAGCTCTGTCCTCACGCTGCTGTCGAGTGTAGTTAAGTAAGTGTCTTCGCAAATGGAAAGTGATTTCTCTGTCACATCCCTTCTGGGTATGAGTCCCACCCAGCCAGAATCACAAACGCTGAGGCCTTGTCCCTAAGAAAGAAGCATGTTTATCTCGGCAAACAATTTTGTCCTTGGTGTCTGATTTATAAAGCTTGTTTTCAGTATGCTTGTGAAGGGATAAAGTAGAAAAAAACGGAGCCTCCTGCCTCAGAACTCAATATGATTCCTTGCAGTAGGACATCCTTTAGGTGTAGCGTCTCTTCGCAGAGCTGCAGAGTTTTTCTTGTCGCTTTCCTGGGCAAAGCACGGGGGTAAAACAAATGCTTGGTATTCACCCAAACCAATACAGGTTATGGTTTTTTTCCCCCTGCTTTATCATTCCTTGTGAAAATAAAAGGAAAGGCAAATTTCTCTTAGGCTCAGTTGAAAAGTTTTGTTTTCCATTAAGCATAAAAATTCTTTTCATCTTTGGGAATCCTTAAGCTTAAGACAAATACAATTTGGATAAAAGAAAACCCTGTTTTCTTCTGAAGGGAGTCTTCATTTCTAAAATGTCAAAATGGGATATTATCTTTCTTATTTGCTCTTGTTTCCGGATTAGCTATTTGAGGGAGTCAAAACAAATTTGTGAAAAGCTTCCTGCACCCTGAAATTACTTTTTCAGCAAACAAAAAATTGACTTCTAACATTATACCCAGCTATAGTTATCAAGATTTGTTTCAGGCTTTTCCTAAGCATGTTTCCATCTTAGAGCTTTTATTAGCAAGGACTGAGAAGCTCAGCTTCCAAACAATGGGGACTTTCAAGCCACATGATGGCTTGACAAAGGCCGTAGTGTACAGAACCCTAATGGATGAGCTGTCGGCATATTGGTAATATCACATATATAGGCAGAAAGATGCCCCAGCCCCACAGCAAGATCCCATTTTTGAAGTATTTAACAGGTGGACCATTAGCACTTTAAAGGTGGTACGGATCATCACCGTTGATTTAGGCAGAAGAATTAAATGGTATTGATTCAGGATTATGGCCAGGTAAAGATGCCATCACACTGTTTGTTTTGTGCTTAATGATCAGTAAATGAACAAATTTATAGATAAGATTAGTGTGATCTATAGAACAGAGGTCAGGAATAGAAAGCAGTACCCTGAAGTACATGAGTACATGAACCGGAGACTGCATTAGGATTCAGGGGAAGAAAAAAAAAAAACAGGAAATGTAGGTACCCTAAGTGAAAAACGAGATGTAAACTGGTCTGAATTCTAGTGTACTGAGAAAAAGAAGAGTTCTCCTCTCAAGAGCTGTTCTATCTGGACTTACGTTGCTTTGCACTGAATTCTTGTGAGCATAAATGCAGAACCTCATGCTGCCATGTTGAGATCAGATAGATGGAGAGAAGGTTCAGATGCAGAATGTAATTTGCTTCCGCTCCCATAAATTAGCCCCAAATATCTCCAGTGTACATGTTTCACTAATCTAGAACACCAGCTATGACAGCTTTCTCCCAGAGGTGCCCTGTTGCCATTTGGCACTTGGGGTAGTCACGATTTTTCTCCCCTGCGAACAAAAATCTAGCAATTTGTTTGATACTTACTTGGGGAGCTGAGGAGAACGTTTTGAAAACGTCTACATCTCAGTGGAAAAAAAGTGAGGTTTATGTATAAGTATACAAAACCCACAGTATTACGATTTACAGATTCTTTTCCTTTCTCCCACCCTTTTGCAGTCAGTACCACCCTTGGGCAGGGGAAAGCTGCAGTGCATTGCTGTGAGTAGGTTTTGACAGCCTAAGAGACAGCGGTCTCTGGGGACTTAGAAATCAGCCTGTGCCTCAGGAGACACATTTCCAACCCGCCTCGTGATGGCAGCCTCTGTGACTTTAGGTAAAGCCTTCCTCTGCTGCTCTTGGCTTTTCATTTCCCATTTCACCTGTTCCCTGCCGAGTAAACATTCCAGGACAGGGACAATCTCTTTGGTCAGGGGTCCACAGTACAAGCACAGAGCAGCCTTGATCTCAAGAGAGGTATAAGGGTGCTAATATCATCCCAGTGAAGAAAGCAAATGTCCTCCACTCCCCCCCTGCCATCTGAAGCTGAGAGATGAGTAAGTTGGTGTCCTTAAGAGGCTTGAAAAACAAATCACTTTTGTGTTTGTTAAGTGCTGAACTTCACACGCTACAAAATAAGCAGGCAAATATGAGAAACCTACTCAGCTAATTAAGATTCAAGGTAGGAAGCAAAATGGGTGCTAGTGAAACTTCCCTAGGAAAGATAGAGTAACCTAAAGTTATTAAACTCTATTAAGCCAAAGAAATGTCAGCAAAGGATGATTTCTGGAAAAAAAGTCCACCTTTCCTCCATCTCACAGCCCAACATCATGCAGATATCACAGAGAGGGGAAGCAGGTTTTTCCAAGTGTTTTCCAGCTTCATTGCAGCATCTGCCCCAGGCACAGAGTACCCAGACAATTTGATCCAATTTGTTATCAAGATACATCAGACTTCCCCGTAGTCTCTTTAGTCTCCCAGGTTCCAGGATGAAAAACCTCTCAGTGCAATACTAGAGCAAAAATGGCTCCAAGGCACCCAGGTTAGGATGAATGTGCTTTAAAAGCATCTGTATCTCTTTTCAGCAATAAAAATTACTTCACACACCGTCTGCAGTCCCCATTTAGAGGGCTTCAGTACTTCGGAGGATGGAAAGAAGGAAGCCTGGAGCATGCAGAAGGGAAGGTAGTGCATAGAACTGTGCGTAGCACATTTTGTAGTAATCAGTTAATTTAATGGTCTTTTCAGACTTTTCGCTACAGGGTGATGTCTATGCAAAAGTCTGGGACTGTGGTTTTCAAAGCATCACTCGTCCCTGCTTGCTCACAAAACACGGACTAGGAGTCTCGGGAGGATTCGCCCCTGGTGCACTGGCCACGGAAGGCTTGCCAGCTGCACCCTGGTGCCATGGGCTGCCTCCCCACCTCACTTCCACTTTTCCAGCTGGCTCTGCCCGCTTTGCAGTGGCTGAGGAGTCTCGGGGACCAGGGGAAGCTCAGCTGGCCAGCAGCTCTCCATCTCAGTTCGGCCAGTTAAGCGGCACAAACAGGCATGGAGGGGAACTGGGATGTCACTGGTGAGGAGGAGCCGTAACCCTTGAGGGATGAACGTGGCACATTCAATGCACAGGGAGATGTGAGGAAGCAAAACCACCAGCGTGGCTAGCTGGTCCGGTCCCCCAGCTCTCTGGGCAGGCCTGTCCTTCAGCAAGCCGACATTTCCCTGCATCTTGCCAGCCAGGGCTCAACGGGGCGTCACCCTTTCCTGCCCCAAATATTTTTGATTGTCATTTGTTCCTGGTTGCTCACCCCACACAAAAAAAAAAAAAACACCCCAAAAGGCTCAAGTGCTCTTTTCTTCTTTCTTTGCTATTGTCATTATTTTTCCCATTCCTTGTCATGCAAACCCAAAAATAAATAAATAACCCCCATCTTAATTACACACGAGCATATGAACGGCACAAAGGTGCCATTAACATAATCAGCAAAAAGCTCTAACTCCAACAGTCTTTCCCGGGATCCTTGGTGGCGGGTGACGTT
>NW_010563770.1:17193-18204 GCF_000687285.1 Phaethon lepturus | reverse complement strand
GGAGAGGGCAGCAGAGGCTCCCGGGGGGGCGCTGCGCGGGCTAATTCGGGGCTGCGTGGTTTGAGGCAGAATCCCAATTATTTCCAATTAGGAGACGGTAGTGACAGCTGCTCTGAACGGGGCCTTCTCTCGCGGCTGAGAATCCTGCCCCCACTTTTAGCTGGGTTTGGATACCTGCGTTTCCAGCATCTTTTTATAACCTCTTTTTCTTCCACCTCTTGCTAAGCAATTCTTCCTCTCTCCCACACAGCACAACCTCTCATGAGGAATTTGGCAGTGGAACCATCCTTATGGCTCCCTTACCAAAATCCATTCATTTTCTCCTTTCTATATGCAGAATTTAATTTCTCTGTTGTGCTGTCTAGCCCCCCTCTTTCCAGTTCTCCCATATTTCTGCCTGCTCTGTGATGTATGTGCCTTGTCAGGCAGTTTTGGCCTGACCCAACCAGCCAAAATCAGAGGAAAACCTGGTTTTATTTTGCCTGGGGAGAATTCATCACAGAAGGTGTCTCATTTAGGGAAATTAAGGATGAAGGAAAGGGAGAGCTAGAAATTTATTCTGGTTTAGTGTTAAAAATCTATATCTACTGCTGTGTTAAAGGGTGATTTTTTCTCTCCAATATTCTCTTCTTTCTCTCTTGTCCAACCATTCCACACGGTCTAGATACAGAATTCAGGAGGCGGGTGCATAGAGCCCTTTGCTGGCTTGAATATGCTGGCTGTGGTAGAGGAGTGAATAGGACAAGAAGGAGATGTTGAACAAGACTTGTTTCTCGCCATTTTCTCTCATAACTACTCATCAGAAGCAAATCCAATCCTAAAAATACAAACTAGACAAATCCTTTGGAAGGTGAAAAGGGAATTTTGAGGGTGCTGGCTTTATTTATGATTCAGTGAAATCCTTGTTTGTTTGGATACTGAGCCTGTTGAATCACAGCAGGGCTAAGCAAACCAAGAGCAAACGCTGAAGTGCACAGTGCAGCGTCCTGGGAGTCTTCTCCAGCAGCAGCG
>NW_010563770.1:6196-17162 GCF_000687285.1 Phaethon lepturus | reverse complement strand
CGGCGGCGTGGGAGTCTCCTCCAGCAGCAGCGGTTCAGAGCCTGATGCTTCTGCCCTTCCTGAGCAGAGGGACAGGGACCTTTCCTGATCTCCCTCTTCTATCTCCCTGCCCAAGATACAGTGAAAAGTTCATGGTTTCCCCAAGGAGTATGTTCAGAAAGCGCTTTCTCTTATAGTGAAATTTGGCTAGACCAAACCCACCCCAGGTTTGCACTACGAGCACAAAGCAGCTGTAGAGCAGCCTCAGGGCAGCTTCTGGGCAGCTGTGGGGCAGATACGCAATCAAAATTTCCTTCTCTGCTAGAGTAAACCCACGGCTGGAGGGAGCCCAGGACCTCTCTCAAGAAGCGGTGTCCTCTACATGTGCTTGCACCCAGAGGGGACAGCATGGGGAAGCTGGGGACACTACCCATGCTGAGAAGGTGATACCAAGGGGAGGCCAGGTCCTACCTTAATACGGGTGATGTAAACAGCAATACTGGGCTGGGCACAAACCTCTGCTTGTACCAAGGAGAGACACAATTTAAAAACCTCTGCTTCTGTCAAATTCACTGACATCAACAAGAATTTTGACAGCGGGTTTTGGCCTGTAATGCTTTCCTTGATCCCTGCACAGCCAAGGTTTTTGTCATTCTTTCCATTTTACATGGGATCCAGGAGGACAGTTTTTAGCCCAGGAGATTTTTCAGTGGGTTGCAAAGCACTGAAACAATGAGGTGTTTGGATGACAGTGTTGTCTATTAATCCATGTGGAGCACTTAGATGCTACAGAATATAAGTGCCTTGTAAATACAGATAAATAGATTAGATTAGACGTTGACAGTGGTTCATGCAAAAGGCATTTTTATGTGCAAAAATAGTAACATTGTAGAGAAATAGCTATTATTTGAAACCTTGGGCTATAGCTTCCATAATTGATATTGTTGGAGGAAAGAGGAAGCTAATGGAGAAGAGCTGCCGTGACTGCCCTTTTGTCATTGACTAATTCTCCCAGCAACTGAAGCGACATTACCCAGCTCCCATTTAGGCCTCAAAGCGAGTGGCCACATTTTTCAACAGAGTACAGCTCAATGAGTACCGAGTCCTCTCAAAACTCTTCTTGTGAGTGCTGTAATGGCAGGGACGAGGGAAGGAGAGTGCTTTTGAAAATCTGCCCTCTTTTTTACATCCTGCCTGCTTGGAAATCCAGACCACAGCGTGGCTCGGAGAGCAGCCCAGAGAACTCACTGGCCAAGGATCTGGACTTATATGTGGCCCCGATGGAGATAGCCTCCTCAGCAATTTCAAAGACAGTGGGAGAAGAAGGATGTGGGGTTCCTGTTATTATCAGCTCGACCAGGGCTTGGGTTTAACTAACTGATACCTACTCCAGCCCATTCAGGTACAAGCTCCCAGCACATGGGAGGTTCTTCCAATGATGCTGATTCACATCTTTCTAAGTTACACAGCTCTGGTCTACTGCAAATGAAAGCAGACCCTGGATCTTAATTTGTCCACACAAAAGTAAAAGATAGAAAAGCAGAAGATAAACATCCCAGTGCTCTATGAAATCCTGAAACAAACAGCAGTTTTGTTCCTCAAACAAATTACAATTAAGTAACAGCATTATTCCCTCAGCACCGCTTGTTCCCATTGCATTAGGTACAAAACCCAAGTGCTTAAAAGCCAGGAGATAAATAATTAAGAACATCATACATCTTTTATTGTCTACATAAAACATATAAAGGGTGAAATCCTGACCCAGCTGAAGGCAATGTCAAAGTTCTTCTTGACTTTAGATGAACTTGGACTTTACCTAAATTGTTTTATCAAACACGATGAAATGTGTGTCATAAAGTACCTCAACAATTTTAATTCTGACCCAAGAGAGACACTTTTATATGATCACTTCTCAAATTTAAACAGAAAAGAAAGCCTTTTTAAAAAATGTGAAATACACCTACAAAATGAATGTTGATTTGAAGAACAATATTTTGGAAATCACGGGCACATATTTACCTATAACAAATGCAGTATTAGCCAATAGTAAAGGCACTCAGAAATACTTCAACTAACTAATCATATTTGCCACTTATGAATATTTCTTAAAAGAAAATGTTTGTATACCGATTTCAATGGAATAAAAATATCACATAAAAGAGGAGAAACAAAAAAACCCCACAGTCCACAGGTTAAAAATGGGTTTGTTTTGCCAAAATAAAAAGTGCACTTCTTTGTACTCAACTTAAAAATATATATTTATTATGTGGGCAGTATAGGGTTTCAGGAGTCCTTAATCATTCATTTCCTTGCTTTTAAGTGTGAGGGGTTTGCAAATGATGTGTTAAGTAAGTACATTGTTGTCACTTAGCAACCTTAACTCGTTTCTGAAGTGAGTTGTTTGTTTCTATAATAAATGAGACACTCAGATACCATGGTGATGAGCATAGGAGACCTTGTATGCTTAGACAGAGTGCTATCTTGATAAATATGATATTGCTCAGAGGTATAAGGCCCTCGCAACAGAGGAGTAGCTCTTCACTCTTGTCCACAGCATAGAAACACGGTCCCTGGCTGTGTTTGTGCTGCCTAATGAGAAGGACCTGAAAGTTGTTTTGAAGACAAGACTCATTGTCCTTTCAGGCAGAAAACATGGAATTTTGGCCTTAGCTATGGCTGGAGGTCAACTCTACAATGTCCAAGAGCCTAGCTGTCCAAGTGTGCCCTTGGTCAGTTTGCAGAGAGCTCTCAGATGCTTTCATTGTTATCACCGGTCTTCAGTGTGAAACTTGATTCTTTGCTTCCAGCTCCACACTCCAAAAACATTGTCTTTTCATCTCCAGGCAGTCCTGTTAGAACTGCACTGGGCCTCATCTTGTCCCCTAATTACTCCTTTATGCACTTCTTCTGATGTTACACAGCTATAAAGCCAGCTTAACCAGCTGGTAGAAGATTGCTGGCCTCTGGGAAGCCTGCTGTGATACAGAACCTCCAGTATGGTCCCTGCAGATGGAAACTGATGCCAAACCTTGAGGGCTATGTTTGGGGAAAAAAGGAAAAAGACAAATAGTACGTCTGAGACAGAACTCACTTCCCTCAAATTTGAGCTGCTAGTTCCTGGGAGTAAATTAAAGCATAAGGGTTAATAACAAATGTCAAAATAGGTTCTAGACAACGCTGTTCCATCCTAAAACCGCATTTACTGTACAAAACTCCAGTAAATCCCTGGATATAGTCGATCCTGCTTCACCTTACCTGATTTTTCCATGTTTTCTCCTCTCTCACTCCTTTTCTGTATTTCCTGACTTTACACACAATACATTTGTGTTGCTGTTACTGCTTCTTGAGTTTAAATTAATCTTTTAAAGAAGGATGAACCACATGAACTTTCTTTTGATTTGAGAAATCACATCCATATTCATAACCCACTAATCACGTTTGATAAATCAGAATTCATTGTGAAACATTCTAATCCTTCACGTTACTTCAGTTTTTAGTCTTGTAGGAAAAGCAACCATCTATGCAAGGCATTTGAAGGGGGTGGGCTGGGTGTATTGGGTGTCTCATTGAGTCAGCTTCCTCGTTTGTACAATACAGCTTGTGCTTCTGAATCTAAGCTATCATCTAAAAACATAATTAAGTCTTCAGCGCTTCAGTAGCTAGAGGAA
Source organism: Phaethon lepturus (assembly GCF_000687285.1). Taxonomy (NCBI): domain Eukaryota; kingdom Metazoa; phylum Chordata; class Aves; order Phaethontiformes; family Phaethontidae; genus Phaethon; species Phaethon lepturus. The sequence goes on along the minus strand of NW_010563770.1, from coordinate 13,515 downwards.
TCTTCACGGTGTGAATCAAACACCATCTTCTCAGTGATGCTGGCCTGAGTCTGCAACTTGTCTGGAGGAGCTGCTCTGAGCTTTCCCCTCATTCCAGTGGTGTAACCTCACTGGATCCTGAAGATCTTATTCTTGCAAGTCAGCAACAGTTAAGTTGCTTTCACCTGCAGTCAAAGAATAAACAGAGGGATGGCTGTTTGTAGAGATCAATAGGGTCTATTATTATGCAGAAATTTGTTTAACCTGCGTAGAGTTTGTGGATAGGAGTGAAAAGATGGTATTTCTGCCCCTCAGTCATTTGCACATGAGTATGCACATTTGGATGTTTTCTAACTGTTTGCAAAATGGGATTTTTTGGCAACACGTAGAGAAGTGCAAGATTAGCTACATCACTTTTCTTTTTTTGTCCCCATCAGTCCATTAATCCTGACCTTTGCTTTAGAGAAGGAATCTTCAGGTGAGTCCAGATCCTATGATCTATTCCATCTGCTTCTCTTGCTGCCTACTCCAATATTACCTCTTCTTCCCGCTGCTGTGTGGCAGCTAGGCTGAGACAAGAAACGAGCAGCCCGCCATGGGCGAAGGACATCGACAAAGTGAAGAACTCCGGACCGTGGACCACCTCCTGTGGATGGTCTAAAGGCTGGCTCCGGTCCATACACTGGAGTGGCTCTGCTTTTCCCACAGTCCCAAGTTTGGGGCTTCCATGCTTTCCCAAAGAAATATAACTGTTATTTGCTGAAGCAGATTCTAAGCCCGCCACACTTAATAATTCAGTGGTGAACTTTAGAGCTGAGTGCAGGCTGAAAAATAACTTGCTTTAGTAAGTACAAAATCTCCATTTCTGCTGCCTTCGCTTCTCCCTCCTCCTCTCACCCGTGGCCCCAGCAGCCCCCTGCGATCCAAACACTTACTGTTATTATGCAGTGGAGCGAAAAGGAAAGGTGGACAGGGGGGAAAATTCATTTCCTCTCTGTGGGATGTTTATTGTTTTTTCTGCTTTCAGCAGGCCAAGGTCTCTGTCTTTTTATGTGATATTTTATAATGGGAATGGTTCTCGTAAGGCACCAATGAGTTCATCTGCAGAGACACGCGGAGCCTGAAGATTTACATTTATACCTCCCTGACGCCGCCGTAATTGGGACTCCCAGGAGAGGAAACCCTGACAAGTGACACAAATAAACCCTGCCAGACCCCTTTCAAAACCTGTAGCAGCTGTAACCCCAGAGGATTTCCATGATCAAATTACCCTTAAACAAATGCTTCTGCAGTAACTAAGGATGTAACTGCTGAAGGTCAACAAGGTGTTTGTAGAACGGGTTTACTGGGCTTATTTCCCATTGCCTGCTCCCATTCAAAGACCATGAGTTGCAACACCGGCAAAATGGAACTCGAAGAAGCTGCAAACCTAATTAAAACTTGTTACTCCAATTGTCTAGGAACACATTTATTTAGGCCTTCCCTACCCCTGTAGTTGTTCAGGCATAATTACAGCAGCACCGTTTCCCTGAATATAAATAAGTAATATAAAGTACAGACATTTGTGAACTGGAATTTGGCAATGTCTGTGACATTTGTTTGGGAAGCCGATGAAAACTTTTTAAAGATGTCTGCATCTCAGCGGAAAAGAGGAGGTTAAGAAAGATTGACAGGCAGGTAGATATGGATATATAAATAGATCCATAGATACAGATACATAAAAATGATTTACAGTTTGCTTCCTTTCTCCCACCCTTTTGCAGTCAGTACTTTTTTTTGGCGGGGGGAACTGCAGTGCGTTGTGTAATCAGTTCTTGACAGCCTCTGCCTCAGGACACCTTATTTGCAATGCTAGCCTATATGACTCTGGGACAGCCCCTTAACTGCTTGCTCCTGGCTTTTTCTTTCTTCTTGCTTTCGCCTGATCAGATTGTAAGCTTTTTAGGGAAATGACCTATTGTATAAATATATGTTATTTCCATGTAGGAGGAAAAATAATTAATACTGATGTAAGTGTCATTTAAACAGCTGGGAGGGAATGCATTTCAGGTGCTGCACTGCTTTAACTGTTGGTTAAAAGAAGAAAAGTCCCCGTAACTGACTCATAAGCTGTGCTGGTGTAAAAATTCTGTATTGACCTTGTACAAAACACAAATAGCTCTTTCTGATAAAAATAGTAAGACAGACAGAAATTACAGATGTAATACAAAAATCATGGGATGAAATTCTCAGATTGGATTATGTAGGAAGTTCAAACTCGAAGACCAAAAGAGCTCATAAGTGTCTTTTATTCTGGATTTTCTCCCAGAGGCTGCTGGGTTGGAAACTTAGACTTACCTGTTGGTTAGCACAGAGCTCTCTTACAAGCCCAGTGCCTAGCAGAATCTGTAAGTTCAGTGAAAGCTTGATGGGACCAAGGAACTTTAGCAAGGTTTTCTTAGAATATTTAGTCATGGTGTCAAGGGACTCCTTATTCCTTGCTCGTTGTTTGTCACTTAGTCATCAACTATAGCTCACATTCCTGGATCTAGCCCTGTTGACAATTCATCCCTCAGGTTTTTGTTGCAATACAGGCCATGTCCTGGCCCTGGATATCCTTGTCATGTTCTAGTCATATTCTTCTTTGTTCAGCTGAACTCTTCCACACAGCCAGAGGAACAGCTTACGCCAACAGGTTGGCATTCCCAGGACAAGAGCACAGCCACCATATGTTCCATTCATGACAGCTGCAGCTGTTCATATTCCTGCAGTAAGGGAGGAAGCACAGGGATCTTTTCTTGAACACTGGCCCTACATTCCAGGGCGTGGGAGGAAGATCTCCAGCCCTGGTCCAGGCCATGCAGCTCAATGCAAGGAGATGCCCAAAGGCACTTTGCCAAGTTTTGAGCAATCTAAACTGCCCCAGTAGGTGTAGCCATACTACCATGCAATATATAGTCTGCCCAGTAGCTCACCAGCTCAGATGTTTCCCAACATGCCTAAGTTTTCCTAATATCCCAGTTACTCAGTGCCCTAGGTCATTCTGCGCTGGTGGTAAAATTGCAATCACAGAACTGGACTTTTGTGTGTTTCCCTCAACTCACAATCAGCAGAAGATGATTTAATTGCATGAGAAAATGTTCTCTTTAATCTCTTAGAATTAGTCATCTCTTCCTCAGTTATCTCTCTATATTTTTGGTTAGAGAGACTGAAAATCTTAATATATCAGTGACATTTGTAACACATGTTAATATTATAAAACGTCAGTGCTCTATTTGCAGAAATGAATACTGATGTGATGGGAGTGTTTTATTATGTCAATGACTTTTATTATAAATATGATAAAACTGTGTCATCTTTTTTTTGCAAATAAAAAAAATAAAACCACCTAATCATTTATCTCAAGGTTACTGCTCTTCTACCTGGCTAATTTATCCAACAGCACAGTTAAAAAAATACACCCTGCAATGGATTTTCAGATTGTGTGGTCATTTGATGGATGTTATCATTTACCTGCATGTTTGTTTAGGATTAGTGTGTTGCAATGAGCACAGAAATAGGGCTCACATAGTGGCTTCATATGGACACAAAGGCAGGAGGTGAAACTTAGTTTTAAGTGAGTAATTAATCATTACCCGAGAGTGAAAGGTGGCTTGATATCATGGAGTGTCCATTGCTCTCTCCAGGGCTACTGGCTACTGAAACTGCCATGCCTCAGCCCCACCAGCCCTGTCCACAGATGATGCTCTTGAGAAGGTTTCCTGCCTGACGCTCCCCTGGCCCTCAGGTTCATTGTCAGACCCACAAAGATCTCGAGGCTCTGGACAGTATCTTGAACGAGCCCGTTCTGTGGGCTATGATACCATCCTACTAATTAATCTTTATTACTACAGCTAGTATTTACTGCTGGGAGTAAGCTGAACTGTTCACAATAGGTAGTGGCACTTCTGATTCCAATAATAAGGTGGCAGATTCACAAAAAATCAGGAGCTCATTATAAGGCTAATGATATTTTATGGAAAAGGTTAGTAAATAACGAGTGTTTATATACATTTCTGCTCTGTCTTTTTGACTTTTCCTTACTAATTTTTGAAAATTGCAGACCCCTAAGAATCATCTTTACAAGAAATAAAATATTAATGTATTTAAAAGAGAGAATGAGAAAACTTGATTTGATTCATACAAAGTAACATGAGTCTGAGGGCTGTGATTTTTCTAAATACCAAGAAATATCATGAAAGTCCCTCCAAAGTTAGAAGCAGCCACCATAATGAATCGGCACATCCTTGGTTCCTGAGTTAACACACAACACGATGAGGGATCTGTTCCCCCGGGGAGAAAGCGCAGGGAGGACAGAGATTGCAGCATTAAAATCATGCTGTTGCTATAGTTAGTAGTGTGCAGGACTTGAGGGTTTGGTTTTTTTTAACTTTCAACTTCTTTCTTCTCCCCTCCCTCCCCTTCTGTCTATGTGTTAGTGTTACTGCGAAGGGAAACCCAGGACGATAGTCCTCGTAAGAAAGACATCTCTCTTGGTTATTGACTTGAAGGAGGTCAGGAATGGGCTGTCGAAGATGACTGTCATACAGTAGATAGTAAATCCAGGGCGAAATTTAATGAGTGAGTGTTCTTAATGGTAGGCATCTAAAATGCTTAGAGACACTCAGTCTGTTTTCTCAGGAGACCTTTCTACCGCTGCTGAGACCCAGCAGAATCATTGCATGCATGGGAGGAGCTGGCCAGAGGGGTCTGCAGGGACCATAAAGGGGCTGTGGGGAATTAATGAATGAAAAGCTGAGGAGCCAGAGCGACGGGAGCCTCTTCAGATGCCACCGAACCAAACAGCAGCACAGGGCAGCAAAGCTCCCTCAGCTGCTACTTGAATGAAAAATATCTGTAAGCTGACTCCGCTCGAATGCTCAGTAATTTGGTGCTTTGGGGGAAAAGAAATAACTTTCTGCAGGTGTCCAGTTCAGAGATTTCCTGAAGGGGAAGACATGAAGTGACCATCCCTTAGGGCACTGTTGATGGGACATGGTGGGCTGTATCCTGGCTGTGCCAGGACCATCCCCTTCCCATGCAGGAGCAGGACTGATGAAATGCTGCCTGGTTATTAGGCTGTCTCAACAGTGTGTTTGTGATGGTTCCCCAAGGACTCCAGCCTGAAGTAGCATAGTCACACAGCTGTAGAAGGCTTCTTCCTCCCAGAAGTGAGCTACAACAGCACTTTAGCTGGAGACAGAACAACAGCTCTTTAAAAGAAAATGCTGCAGCTTCTCTTTTAAATGTTCCACTGGGCTCTTGAGGAGGTTTGCAGACGTCCGCAAGGCTCTGAATGCCAAAGGATGCAGTAATGAGCCCCACTATTCCACAGTGCTGCCCAGCCAGTCTCATACCAGCAGCAAGAGAGTGCAAGGTGTCCTGCGGTTGCAAAGCAGGACACGGGAATCAGCTCATTTCATAGATTTTTTTACTTACTTTCCCTGTTTTCAAGCCTTCAGGGGGAGAGGGGATATATACCTTCCTCCCCCAGATTGCCAATGGGTATGGGTAAGTTCAAAGTAAGGAAATCTTGGCAAGTTATTTACCCCTTGAGGAAATGACCTGTTGAAGAAACATAAACTGGGGTTTATTCAGAAGATTTCCTAATTAGAGCTACAGGAAAGCCTGGTCTCCTTCCATTTATACTGCTCTCAAACAAGCTGCTCCTAGTATCGTACTGGTATGAATGAATTGCTCTCACTGTAGACTGTCATAGGTGTCTTTTCATTGGCATTTAACATATCTGTAAAGCAAGGTCTATAGAAACACCCTTCTCTATGGCACCCCATTGCACTCAGGAGTTGAAAGATCCATAGGAAATAAAACTGGAGATAAGGTCTCCCGAGGCACAGGCAGATTTTTAAGTCCCCAGAGACCACTGCCACTTGGGCTGTTGAGATCTGGTTACAGCTCTGGCTGCAGATGCACTGCTGCTCTTGGACACCAGCAAAAAAATGGGTGTGAGAAAGGAAGAGAATCTATAATAATTTTTATATATCTATATCTATCAATACATCTACCTGCCTAGCTATCTATCAGTGCATTTTCTTGCAATCCTCCTCTGGACACTTGTCTGACTTCTGCCCTTCAGCAGCCGTGAAGTACTCGTCCTCTTTCTTGTACAGCTGGTCTTGGTGCTCCCTCATACAACAGACGTGTGAATGGCAGTTGTGTCCTGACCTGGGCTGGGTTTTGTTTGCATTTCTCCTGCAAGTGAGTTTTTATAACTTCCATTTCCTCTAACCTCATGCTTCAGGAGCTGGCTGCTGGGGGAGAGCTCAGTGAGGGAAGAAGCTCCCTTATGTATGTGCTGGGATTTCAAAACACAGCATGGATGGTGCACTGGAGAGCAAAGCTGACTGGAGGTCACCCAGGAGATGCCTTTAGTGAGTTCCAGAGAGAAAAGCGTGGTGTGATGATGCATATAATACCAGCAAACCAGTGGACCCTGAAGCAGAAGAGTGTCTTCAAGCTGGCGTTACTCTGGAATATAGAAAAGACTGAGACTGAATGGCTGGAAGGGGGAAAGCCGTGGCAAGGGGCAACTCATGGAGGGAGCGTCATGGGCTAAAGGTGAACAGGAGCCTGTGTGAGATGCCAACAGGGAAGAAACCATTATAATGATAGAAAAGACAATTAGGGGGTTAAATGAGCAATCAGAGGGAATGTCTGAAGGGTCTTAATGCAAAGGAAAAACTGCCAAAGCCATCATGTTGCTGATAAACGTGAATAGTGCAGGGAAGGAATGGAGCATCTCAGGGACTGAGAGAAAGACTGAAGTTGAGGATTTTGAAGAAATAAAAGATGCACATATATGCTAGAGAAAACCAGAAGCATTGGCCTGAGGCAGAGAAGAGGGATAAAGGATGTAGGACCAAAGCACAGGGATGCAAGATTGATTTATGGAGAGAGGAGAGCCTGGGAGAGGAGGACAGCCAAGGGGAAACACTAGCAAGAAGAATTCACTTGAGGGAGAAGTAATGCCAGGGACAGCCTGCCAGATCTTGGTATTCTTTTCATTTGAGTTTGCCACTTCGCTGTAATTTCACCTCCATCTACCCCTTCCACAACCACCTTGCTGTGTTCCTTAAGGATGACTCATTAAAAGGGAAAAAAGAAAACGAAGGCAAAAAAAAGCAAAAGAAAAGCAACAGCCACCTTTTTCTGATCTAAAATGAAAGGGCAAGCTGTGTTTTCTATTTGGGCCTTTCAGAACTCAGCTGGCATTTAATTTGTTTATTCTTTCTCAGGACTCTTGCTTGCCTCTCTCTGTTCCTGTTTTTCACAGTTGCTCCTAAGTGTAAAGCAAAGCCAATAAC
>NW_010563770.1:0-6160 GCF_000687285.1 Phaethon lepturus | reverse complement strand
TTGGAGCAGGTTTAGCAGGAAACAAATGGAGGCTGCTCAGGCATAATTTAGGAAATGGCTGGAGACAGATGGACATTTGGAGCTGAAACAAGAACAGGACGACCATGAACTTCGGGGCATCGGGAGGATTTTCTGCTAGTTCAAAGAAGCCGATAGTGCTGTCTCGGGGATAAAGAGGGCTGCTAGCAACATCCCCATCTATGGGATGGAGTCCAGGTGAAACTGGTCTTCTCTTTCCTGGAGATGTGACCTCGGCACGGTGGTGGCAGTGGGTGGCAATTAATGATGACAGCTTTATGAGTGTAGATGTAATAATGAGGCTTAGCTCCTGAACAGCTCCAAATAGGACTTTTAACAGCTATTAAACCAGCTGTGCAGTATTTTCTGTTTCACAAGAACAGCAGTGGCAAGGTCTGTGCCAATTTTCAATGTGAGGATGTGCATATGGGCATGCATGTGTGTGCACGCAAAAGCTGGAAGGACTGCAGTGCACTAAAGCTCTCCCCGCTTCCCAAGGGTTCTGATTTCAGGTCTGATCTGAGGAGAAAGGGAGCTGGAAACACAACGTCCTTTGAAAGAGGAGCATAACTCCCGCTGGCTTTCTCCGTAGAGATGGGGACACTGAAGTAAAAGAAGACAGATGTTGCCACCTGCCAGCTTGCCATGCATGGCCTCATTCCCTAGTTCATGCTGCCCTCTCTCAATTCCAGAAACTCCAACTGCTTCTCCATGTCCTGGAGGAACCTTTTTTTCCTGCACTCACACTCTCAGCACTCATAGATGATATTTTTCTCCAGGATAAAGCGTTTCTGATTATTCAAAGTAGAGGTCAACAGATCAGCACGACCTTATGGCAGGTTGTAGTGGGGGAAACCAGGCATAGATGAGTGGTTATGAGGACAGGTTAATCAAGAAAGCAGCTAAAAGCAAAAGGATGTCAACCTTTGACACTAGAGCAGATCATTTAAAGATGGAATATGAGTGTAAAATATCTTCATGTTTCACCTGGACAAATTTCAATCTGAGAAAGGATATGTCTGGAGAAATCAAAGGAATGCAGTCAATGTTTGACTCCTGGGAGGCACTTTGGAAGCCAGGAATCTCTGATATCCCATCCACCTGTCTGCATCCCAGCCTGAGTTTTGGGAGTCACCCATCACTTAGCCAAGCTAAAGCTGGCTAAGCCACGCTGTCCCTTCTGGCAGAAAGCTCGCGACTCTGTCTTGCCCTTGTCCTGCCTCTGCCTGTCTTGTAGCACGAGTCTCTGCAGAGTAGCCAGACCGCCAGTATCTCTTTCAGTTTGGGTTTGCACAGCCTTTTCCTTGGGATCCAGGGGACTTGTTTGTATTAACGTAATTGGCAAACACATTGTTCAAATATTAGCAGTGGCAGCAGAACCATTGTGCGGGACTAGTCAAGGCAAGCAGTCCCTCCACTCACAACAGTTAAAATCTGGACCCTGCTGCCAGGCATGTTAGGCACTGAATACGATCCAGAAAAGCCGACCAGTTCTGAAGCTGGCTGAGTCGCTCCAATCTTAGTCATTATTAATTTGACTGTGGATAAAACTACATATAAAGGCCACTTTCTGCAACCGAAAGCAAGTGACAAAGCATTTGGCATTATGGTCGGCTGCCTCTGGTGCAGGGAGTGAATGAGGCAGTCGGGGTGCAGGAGTAGGATTAAGGGTGCTGTGCTGAAGGAGCCTTCCCATATCTGCATGCCAGGTTCATTGCACCCTCCCCTTCACCAATTCCAGCCATGGCATCCCAGGAAGAGGTGAAGCTGGAGGGTTGCATAAGGCTGGAAAATGGTTTGAATCAGCAGCTTCGACACCACGGGAAAATGTCCTAACAGCTTGCCACTGCACCATGATTATGTAAGGTATGAGTAAAGAGGTTTTCTGGATGCTTTGCTGAATAGGACTTCATGGGCAATGTTTACAGCAGTGAGACAAATTCCACAACTCCACTGAAATCAATGGCATTTTATGCCAGGTATGAACTGGGACAGTATTTTATTTGATGCCTTCACTTCTAATAGTGTTTGTCTAAGAAAGGGAATGAAAGCCATCATAAAACTCAGTTTATGCTTAAATGTATGGACATGGGAATAATGCAGTTCCTATATGACAATAAAAAGGAGGGGAAGAAGATCTTTTAAATTCTTTATTGATTATTTTAGTGTAGCAGACAATACCAAGTCGATGACATGATGAAGGGGCTGGGGTTGCCAGGTACTTGTCTCTGATTTGGGCTAGTCCAATGGTGGATGAAAATGAGAATTTGGGTCATTAACTATTCATCTCCCTTCTGAGGCTGTGAAAAGAAGTGCCAATAAGACCATGGAGATCTCCAGCTTACTTTCATGTAAAACGGGGAGGAAGCTGGCAAAAGCACCCATGATACTGAGGATTAACAGGAATGTAGTTACATGTCACTGCCCTGTGTACAAAAATCACAGACATCTCCTCCTTCACCCCATTGTCCAATGGGACCAGCTTCCTTAGGTCTTTCAGGAAAATCTGTAGTTCCTAGAGACGTGTATTAAGGAATACTCGTCTTTTTTGGGTAAGAAAACATGCAGGGCTTTTTTTCTGTAGATGCAGTTGAAAAAAAAAACCCCACCACAACTCACCCCCCAAGATTCCAGGATATCTTAAAGATTTAAAATAGAGAAGACACATAAACAAGAATTCAAAATGTGCTTATAAAAACCTCGTGCATTTTTTCAGCTATTCTCATGCTGTTTGAACACAGAAAGCTGGGCATACTCTGGATACACTTGACGTACCTCCTACTATAACTCTGCTGGAGTTGAGATGAGCTACATACGCAGACAATTTGGCCCATAATTCTTCTCACAATCAGCAATTTAAAAAACAATCTCTGAAGGCAGTGGGTGTTTGAACACTGTTATCCTTGCTCATGCTGACGCTCTCCCTTCCTGCTCCACGGTGAACCAAACCGTGTGCTGTTTGAAGCCTCGGCAATGGTGTAGCCTAGAGATGGAGTGGCCCTCCACCTGGTCAAGCCACCCAGACCACACTTCTGCTCAGCTAGTTTCCTATTACTTATTCCTGCTCAGGAATAAGTAATAAATAATAAACTACAACAGGTATAAACCCCTCCCAGCCTGTCCCCTCACTTCCCCAAACAGCTGACATTTGAAAGAAAATCCATCCAAAGTTGCCTCTACTTCAGGTATGTCACGGCAACGCCACATCCTCCCTTCTTCCTGGGGTAAGCTGAGGTATGGAGGGGACGCTTGTTTTGCTGTACATAAAAAAAAGGATCTGTAATATTTCAACCCCAAACCACATATTCTGCTCATTAGAGTAATTTTCTTCTTAAACCCACTTTTAGGCTTTAACTGCAAGTCTGTCTTTAAATGAGAAGAGAGCAAAACCTGCGGTTTCAGCAAAGTGTTTCTGTTAGAACTGGCAAACCCTGGAGCTTTTGGTACATTATTGTGTTAATTTAAAAATTGTTAAAATTAATGGGGAAAAATAAACAAAAATCATTAAAGAAAGTTTTCCTTTTATTAGTATAAACTCAAAGAGATTGATGAACTGATTTTTTTTTCTACACAACTGTTTTGTTAATGAAGTATTTTGTTGTTTATTTACCTTTACAGATATCCAAGGACAGCTTCACAGCAGGGTTTATGTTATTCCCCAGGAAGCAGAAAGTTTGTGGGTTTAGGGAAATGTTTTTATTTGACATTTATAACAGAATACAGATCTGATTCACATGCAGAATTTTGTCGCACTAAGATATTTCAGAATATCAATAGGATTGATAGCAGAAAAAGTTAAACATAAAGGTAACTTTGTTGCAAAATATAGTTAAAGGATAGTTTGAAAATGCTAAAAAATTTATTTTAAGTTAAAATCCTCCAGATATGTCAATTTGTCTCATTATAATGATATTTTGGGGCACATTATTCTCTCCCACGGGCTTCAGAGTAGGGCTTGTATCTGTCTACTTCAAAGGGAAATTTGAAGCAATTTCTGTGATGCTGATATTTTTAAGCTGATTTTTTTTTTATTTTGATAGAAACCAAATACTTCTTTGCAAATATTGTGATGGAAACTCCCTAACAATTTCCTACAATTCAGTGAACTCAATTGGATTAATTAAATGGTCTAAATTCCATGCAAACCAGCATCCCAAATCTGTGTCAAGGGAAGTATGTATACATTTTTTAGTGGGTTTATTACGTTTAGATCTTTCTTGTTTGTGCCCCCTCTGATTTCTGCTATTCCCACAGATGATTGATTGAGCACTAGTATAATTTTAGGTGCTCCCCATTTGAAGTTCCTGATTGCTTTTACATCCTGTAGACAGTGACCTGGAGAGGTGCAGGGAAAGGGGAGACGAGGAAGTGTGCCTTCTGAGGACCATCATTTCAGAACCATGCCAAACATTTGTGACCACCCAGCCTTAAAATGGCAGTTGTCTCCCATTTCCCCATCCCTGGACAGCTATCGAGAGCAGTCATATTCATGGCTAGCAGGTTGCCATTCACCTTTCCAGCCTGCGTATACTGATACACCTGTGGCAAACACAGGACCAGGAGATCTTCAGATGCAGCTGCAGGTCCTGGACCATTTGAGATGTTTCCAACAGGCTCCTTTTATTATCCCTACAACCTTTCTTTGCTACCAAAGCCAACCAAGCATGAAATAGCTGACTCAGCCACATGAAATCGAACACATCTCACTCTCTTTTTACCCCTGTGGTTGTATTTCATACTGAGTTTTGATGAGCTTTAGGGATGTCTGCCATTGTATGATCCAAAGTTAATAAAATAACAATGAGATATCAAACATACTAATAGGATAATATATGGTGAGAAGAAGGTACTGGGGAGAAAAAAGAAGCAAGAGACAATATGAAGAAAAGGTGAGGAAAAAAGAAAAAAAGAGGGACAGAAGCAAAAAGGAAAAAATGGAAAGTAATGCAAAAACAAAACCATGGGAAAGGATAAAAAGAAAAAGTGCAGATGGAGGAGACAACGGAGATGAGGGGGTGGGATGAAGGAAGAGGAAGGCTGAGTAAGGACTGATGAAAGAACTCCAGAGTGATCGGTTTTGCAGGTGCATCTCAGCAGGTTGCTTCTGATCGGCTCTCTCAGGGACACAGCATGTTATCTGGACTAATTTATAAAGGAAATGAAAAGGAAATGGACTTGTTATAATGAACACCATTAATTCACCTCTTCAGACTTCACTGTTTGAACAGAGAGTATCTAACTACTCAATTGTCGTTTGTCCATTCCATTCTTCTCTGTTGCCTGTTGGAAACGACTGGTGAGCACATACGCCCCCGAATGGCTGCACAGCCGCTAATTAGCATATATATTGTTTGTCCTGGTACGAATTTATAGCAAACAGCAATATTTTACACTCCAGTAAAGTTAATAAATGAGGCTTTAGGTTATAAAAATTTCATGTTCTTTTGTGCAAAGGTCAATTATAAATAGTTAAGCACATATTCATCCAAAAGCTCTGGGCTTCAGCGCTGGAAGAATAAAATATATTTTGGTCAGTCTGTTTGCCAGCTGGACAAATGCCTCTCATACAGCCTCTGAGACACTTCTCTCCAAAAGACTGCTCAGTTTTGGAGTGCTTTTGGCTGTGAGATGACTGATGTCCCATTTTATCTTAGAGGAGGAAGATGCTCTGAAGCGTTGTAGGTACAATAGGATCACACTGGGCCAGGTTTGTGGAGACTTTAATGATTGAAGTGGTCTTCTCTAAGAAGGAGTTCTGGGGTTAGAAAATCAGATGCACTCACTTAACAGCTCCAATGGTGCTGCAAAGGACAAAACACAGGGAGAAGCTAATACTAAGGGATATTTTACTTCCTCATTTTCAAGATAGAAGGAAATCTGAGTTTATAGATATCTTTTATTTGCATTATGGGAACACGTAGGAGCCACACTGTGCTTAACACTATAAATATATGAAAGAGAGGTGGCCTATGTTTTATAGGGCATCATCTGCATATGAGTGATGGAAGGAGATGTTTGGCAGTTATGCACATTATTACTAATATAATTCCTTTATAATACAGTTCCAACAGTAAGACTATATCCTATTATATGAGCTCACATGTGAACATCTAGAGATCACAGAATCACAGAATCACAGAAT
>NW_010563769.1:20330-20918 GCF_000687285.1 Phaethon lepturus | reverse complement strand
TGACGGAAGCCTGAGCGGTTCCTGTTGCCCAGTATCCGCCTGGCCCCGGTTCCCAGCACAGTTAACATGGAGAGGAACGGGTGCATCTCCCCAGAGGGGCTGTCTGCAGGGCTGACCCACGGACCTTGGACTCTTCCCTCGGCAGAGAGCGGTGACCTGCAGAGCATCCGTGAGCAGCCCAGGCTCCTGCCGGCGCCGAAACAGGGCGCAGACGAGCGGGCTCCGGGGTGGAAAGCTGCCTGATGGGGCAATCTGGCTGAATTGTCCATGTCTAAACTCATGAGTTAAAAAAGCTGGGAGTCATCCCTCATCCCGGGAGCAGCGGATGTACAGTGACCTGCACCCGTATGACTGAACTGTTTCAGCACCTGCAGCTGTGGCTGCATGCAAGATGTTTTTGAGGCCAGTCCCTGGGCGTTTTCATGCCCCAAACCGTGCCTGGCTATTATTTGAGAGTTAGCACAGGCCAACATCATGCCACAAATTAGCAGTGCCCAGCCCCATGCTTTCACTCTACTTAGTGAAGTGTTGCAGGCATAACCTGTAAGTCCTCAGCTTGCCAAATGGGTGGGAAGGGATGGCACCCAA
>NW_010563769.1:13108-20299 GCF_000687285.1 Phaethon lepturus | reverse complement strand
TGCCTCATTCATCTCTCTAAGATGCCAAACAACTGTCGGGACTAGCACACTGAACGTTGTGCACGGCTATACACACGCAGCAGTGTTTCAAAAACTAGAGAATGGTAAAGCAAGTTAATCGGCTAGCGTGAAAAGCACAGTGCTCCCAAAGCAGATGCAAAGATCACAGCAGAAAGAGGAAATCTGCAGTTTCTAGTCCTGCTTCTTGTAAATTACTTTGACCAATATTAAAAATGTTACAGAGAACGATTCTTTAACAACAGTAAATTGAGATTACTAGGTGGCTGGTATGCAAATCAGAATGATTGGCATCTACAACTCAGAGTGAATAAAAAAGCAGAAACTCGCCTCAATGTAATTAGATTATTTACAGGTGGTTGTTTTCATTTTATTACAAATACCTTGCATGTGTAATTATCTACTTATAGGAACCATTATGCTAAAACAATTAAATGTTTCTGACAAGGAACAAGAAAAAAAAGTCCATTTTGAGAAAATGCATGATAAAACAGTCTTATAAGGATTGTACTTTATCTCAGAAGTTTAATAGGAACCCATATTTAAAATAATTTTATTTTCTATAATATTTAATCTCTATTTCTCAAAACACTTCATAAAACTGTTGTAGGAAGCAAATTTACTTGGCTTTTCCTGGTAAGAAAAACACACTTAAGATGTATCCTTAGAGTTGTGATACCTGTGATAAACTGTATAATTTTTTGTCCTTTCATTTTTTCACTTACAGCATGAATTCCACTGTTCTCTAGCTGTGCAAGCACGCTAAGGAAACAGCAGCTTCCCTGGCAACCTTCTCCTCTAAGGAAAGAGGTTTGGTCCTGGGACACAGAAGAGATCTGACAAAGTCATAACTGGAAACCATTGGATCCGTTCTTGCTTCAAGAAAAATTCCTGATAGATTCCAATGACTTAGTTTTGCTTGATATTTTAATCACTTGGACTAGTCTTGCTATAGGCTCATCTTGGCGTTTGACAGAGCTAATCAAGGTATTATACTTCGGGAAATTTCTCTGTGTTAGAGCTAATCTGTTTAGGTACCTGGGGATACGTTCAGCTGGCAGCACAGGGCCATGCAGGGCCATTGAAACACATTGGGCATCTGAGAGATACAACACAGGGACCACTGCTGCGCTCCCCTGGAAACGCCGGTGGGGTACCACAGGCTGTTCTGATGGGTCCTCATCAGCTGTGTGCGAGCTCCTGGGTGAGAGGTCTCAGTCTCAAAGCGAGCTCCAGCCCGACTGCTTTGTTGTTTTAAATAAAAATCAGTGCGACGCTGTGCCAGGTTGAGACCCTGTATCAAAACTCAAGATGGGGCAGGCAGCTTGGCTCCAGGCTGCATGCAGAGTGTACAGGAGACTTGTGAAAGCATGAACATGGCACTGGGAGTTCTTTGTTTGATTCTCATCATTTGCCTTTAAAGATCTCAAAGGTTTTAGAAATTATTAGCAGAATCTTAAATGTACAGACTTTACACCAGTGCACAGAAATTTTGGGTCAAATGTCTCTTCCAGAAGCCATAAAGGTGTGCAGTGCCTCTAAGAAGAAGGTCTGCTGGCAGGGTAGCCTTTTATCAGGAGGAAGTTGTCTACAGTATGGATGTTTGAGTGTAAAAAAAAGGACTGGCATCTCTTCATAAACAGTTGGGTGATAAACTGTAATTTTCTATAAAGCTGTCCTGGTTTCAGCCAGCGTGGAGTTAATTTTCTCCACAGAAGCTAGTGTGAGGCTGTGTTTTGGATTTGGGATAAGGAAATGTTGATAACGGGCTGTTGTTTTGCGTTGTTGCTGAGCAGTCAAGGACAGTCCAGCTTCTCGTGCTGGGCTGCCAGCGAGCAGGTGGGGGTGCCCGGGGAGCTGGGAGGGGACACGGCCAGGACAGCTGACCCAGGCTGGCCAAAGAGATGATGGAGTCACCACCTCTGGAAATATTAAAAAAACCTGTGGATGTGGCGTTTCAGGACATGGTTTAGGGGACATGGTGACGTTGGGTTAATGGTTGGACTTGATGATCTTGAAGGTCTTTTCCAACCTTAGTGATTCTATGATTCTGTGATTCCATACCATATGACGTCATGCTCAGCATATAAAGCTGGGATGAAGAAGAAGGAAGGGGTGGAGGGACGTTCGGAATGATGGCGTCTGTCTTCCCAAGTAACCATTACGCGTGACGGAGCCCTGCTTCCCTGGAGATGGCTGAATCCCTGCCTGCCCGTGGGAAGTGGTGAATGGATTCCTTGTTTTGCTTTGCTTGCGTGCGCAGCTTTTGTTTTACCTGTTAAACTGTCTTTATCTCAACCCATGGGTTTCCTCACTTTTACTCTTCTGATTCTCTCCCCCGTCCCACCGTGGGGGGAGTGAGCGAGTGGCTGCGTGGGGCTCAGTTGCCAGCTGGGGCTAAACCATGACAAAAGCTTCCTATGAGGAAACAAGGGCCAGTGGCAGAAGGTGTGTTCATGCCCCAGAGGGACTTGGTAAGCAGTGTTAGAATAAAACAAATCTCAAGTTCAAAAATAGTAACTGGGACCTGCCAAAGTCACAACCTGAGCCTAGAAATCAGGATTTTAAACTTCTGTGAGCAGAAGTGAGGTTTCACTGGGATCACATTATCAAGTTGTCCCTGAAACCATGAAAGTGAAAAACATACTTTTTAAAAGAGAGAGAGAGACACCACTGTTTCTTCCCTGGAAATTATTTGTGTCTAGGGCTTAGGGCCCTAAGCACTGAATGCAGCAAGATGCAGCGCTGGAAAATGGAAATGAGGGAGGGAATGAAGGCAGGATGGGGTCATAAAACTGAAAAAACAGCTGAGAGCTTTAGGGAGAGGGATAAGAGAGGGAAATAGAACCCTGAAGGATCAGGTATAAAACAGAAGGGAAGGCCCTCAGGGTTAAACCAGAACCACAAAGTAGCCTTGCTATGTTATTAAATGCAGTGTTTTGTATAAGCATCACTTAAACCATCTCTTTAATGGGATACAGCAGCTGCACGCCAGGGCACAGTGACACTTCACAAACAGCTGAGGAGAGGAAGGATATAATACTTTCTACAGGATGAACTTTATGAGTTTATGATGTAATGAACTGAGTCAGAATCTGGCTAGGATGCTGTAAGTAAGCCTTTTAATCTTCCAAAAAAATACTATTAGCTCTTTAACAACCCCAGTATTAATTTTACATCTCACCTGGGAAAAATCCTGTGCCCTCTGCCATTTAACAGCTGTAGCGTCGACTTGCACCTAGGTTCAGTAACAACTCCAAGAAAAAAAAAAAAAGCCACCAACATTGTTTCCTCCTGTTGTTTTTTTTCTTGGCATTCTTCCAGGTAGAACCAGTCTTAGGGAATGTTACCAACTCTGCAAGGTATGACCAGGTTGTATGCAAGATGGTGCATCTCCCAGAAAAAATCTGCCTAAGAGTGGATATGACAAAGCCTTCTGCTCTCAGATCTTTAAACTTGTACAAGCCAAAACAGTCTGGGAATGGGTTTCCACACTTTTGACCTTGTGCTTACATTGTTGGCTCTGATCTGATTTAGGATGAAAGTTCACATTATTTCCCTCAGGAACACACAGCAGTATTTGCCCTCAGACATATTTCTCACAATTTACTCCGTTTGTCTTAATTGTATTTATGAGGAAACTGGGAGGAGATATTACAAAAAATAGACATTTTAATTTAAATAAATACTGGTAACTACTGTGACTGTAAATACTGTGACTACTGTGATGACTACTGACATTTGATCAAGAGGCATCCTATTTTCACCTTCTAGTCTCAGTTAAAATTGCTGTTTAAGGACTTATCTACATTAAAAAATTATCCTAACTGAACTCAATTTGTTCAATTAAATGATGCAGACTTCACGTGTAGACTTGTATCAGCTTAAAACACATAAAGCAGCACTGGCTTACATCCATTCTAATACGTATTTCCTTTCATCCCAGAGATGAAATTTGGGTAGGCTTCAGTGATGGTCTTGCACTAGCACCGCTGAATATGTTCTCAAGTGTTCCGTGATTCTGTGTGATTCTGTGATTAGGCACAAACAGGTGACATTACACCCCACAGAGCTGTTCTACTGCATTCCTGACATATTTTTGGTCAAAGGCTTTTGATTTTTAACTATCTTTGCTCTAAATAGTTTAGTTTCTTTTTAGGGGTCAGAAGTGAAACCAGGGTTCAATTTTGAACAACTTGCAATTTCCAATAGGAAAAATCACCATTTCCTGGACAAACTTTGCTGGACCATTTACACAAATAATAAATTCTGTACAATATTACCCCACTGCAACCTCTACAGATAAAATGATTCTATGTAATGAAATAAACTGCAAAGAATAAATCTGAAAAGGGTTTTTTTTCAGAGGATTGTAAAATCAGGTTTGGACCGCTGCTATGCTTGGCAGGTGACCTAAGTTCACATCCTGTACACCTAAAGTACCTAAACTCAACTCTAGGTACCTCAATTAAATCACTTTCATACCAAGCCCACGTATGGTGTTCTTGACTAAGACATAAAAGCTGGAGGACATCCAGTTTTGATCTGAAAACACCTTCAAGTAGAATTCTTTCCTAAGCTTATCGCCCAAATATTCAAATGTAGTTATATCATGTCCAACTCCCAACTATAATTTCTTATGCCTTTAGTGCCACTGTTTTCTCTGAAGAAAAAATCCATGCAGTGCCCTCTCATTGGTATGCAAAGAAGGCTGAGAGCCACAAGAACTTATTAATGGTACTACCCGAAGCTTTAAACGGGCAGGGACAGCTATCCATGTACCTGACAGCAGCACAGAGCTCACTGTGCCTGTGGCTCACGTGCCCGTCCAAAGACTCGTATGGGTGTTAAGGATCCAAATGGTGCTGTGACTTCATGATGCACTTTTAGTGACGTTATGGCTACACTATTACCAATGGTAAATGCTAGCTGAAAGCCAGGCTGTCTATACAAGCTGCAATCCTTTTTAGATTGCCGGGTAAACACATGTTAATTTTCTCTATCAATTATTTTTTCCTGTCCACAAAAGATTTTTGTGATTTTCCTTCTTTTTTTTAATTTAAAGAACACTTATAGATGGACAATAAAATTGGATTTTATTCATTTGTAAAACATTGATTTGCATCTCCCCGAACTACTGCCCACCCTCAAGCCACCTTCAGTTCTGAATTTGTGCTGGTTTAAAAGGTAACACTATGCATTGAGCAGAATAGGAAACAATCCAAGCAAACAGTTTTACTTATCTCTCAAATCATACAAACGAAACTCAGTTTTATTCACAGAATCACAGAAATTCATCACATCAGTAGACAGTGTATTCCTTAGCCTTATAAAAAGACAAAAGTAAGACTCTGGTATCCAGTGAGATGGTACACATAATGCAAACATCATCGAGCTAGAGAGACTTTTTACAAAAAAACATTAATATTTTTATTTAAGCATATAAAAAATAGAGATGTTACTACCCACAGTTCCATGACTGTTATAGTGGGCCTCATTCTCCACTATTTTTTTGACTTTTATTCACAAATAAACAAACACAAACTTAGGGTTCCTTGTCTAGAAACACGTTATAAGAAGTCACACCTTGCTGAGAAATTTCTGTATTGAAAAGATATAGACATACTTTTAAAATTTTCATTAGTCTTCCACCTTTATTGTATAATGATGTCCAAATGCAGAATAGTATACACGTTTTAACTCCTTTTGGGAGCAGCGGGAAAAGGTCCCTTTTAAAACTTTTTGTTATATAGAATCATAAACTCATAGAGTAGTTTGGGTTGGAAGGGACCTTCAAAGGCCATCTAGTCCAACCCCCCTGCAGTGAGCAGGGACATCTTCAACTAGATCAGGTTGCTCAGAGCCTCGTCCAACTTGACCTGGAATGTTTCCAGGGATGAGGCATCTACCACCTCTCTGGGCAACCTGGGCCAGGGTTTCACCACCCTCGTTGCCAAAAATTGCTTCCTTCTATCTAGTCTAAATCTACCCTCTTTTAGTTTAAAACCATTACCCCTGGCCCTATCGCAACAGGCCCTGCTAAAAAGTCTGTCCCCATCTTTCTTACAGGCCCCCTTGAAGTGCTGGAAGGCTGCAAGAAGGTCTCCCCGGAGCCTTCTCTTCTCCAGGCTGAACAACCCCAACTCTCTCAGCCTGTCCTCACAGCAGAGCTGTTCCATCCCTCCGATCATTTTGGTGGCCTCCTCTGGACCTGCTCCAACAGGTACATGATCTAGTTCTGTGAAACTTACTTCTGGTTCAGTGCTGTCCAGTGTTGTGACAGATTGAGTCAATTAATGTTTTCTTCATACAACAGTGGGTCAAATGTGCCTTTTTATAACTCATACCACTTTTATTCTGCTATAGCTTCATCTTTTCTGAAGAGTCATCCCTGAGATAGACACACATCAAACAGAGAGAAAACTGACCAATTTTCTGGAGACTAGTAGACTTCAGTTCCTCTTTAGTATGCAACTGCATGTATCCCTGCCCCTTATGGGAAATGTTGAGAATGCAAACAAATATTTTAAATTTTTTAAACAATTATTTTTCTTTATTCACAGAAACGAAGAGACGAAGAAGAAACGAAGCTATCAGAACCCATCAGTAGCCTTCAGGTTTCAGTGTGTATTTTGTCTAGTTTTGTATTTTTACAGACTTAGTAGTAGTTGAATTAAATATTTTAGTTAAATATTGAGATGGTCCTCAACTACTATTGAAATCTTTTTTCCTTATTACTATTTGACATCCAGAAATTTAGAAGATGAGGACAGACAAGGAACGGTCAGCATGAACAATCCCTGAATCCATCTTTAGGTTTTATAGCCCTCCTGGCTGTATGATAACATTCTGGACATTGTGAGAATTTAAATGTGTCTCAAAGATCAAAATTTCAAGGCATGAGATCACTCATGGATAAAAATACTTTTTAAAACAAACATGTTTTTCCTAACAAATATTTTTATGAGACAATTAGCAGCCCTTCCCCTTACAGTTCCCTTAGAAAATAAGCAGACACTGATTCACTTCCAAGCTGCTGATGAAAAATAAGGGCTCAGAGGAAAACAAAGCAGACAGGGACAATACTGTTGAAATAAATGAATGAATACATTCCATTGACAATTCAGTTTGTCAGTGAAACCCTAAATAGACAGAAAAACAGACTTGTAGGGA